>NC_041386.1:658204166-658255663 GCF_002162155.2 Triticum dicoccoides | reverse complement strand
GGGGGCGGCCGGCAGGGGAGGAGGGCCGGCGCCGGGGAGGGCGGCCGGAGTATGACGCGGGGGCGGCGGACGGTTAGGGAGACGACTGGGATTCGATCTGGTGTGAGTGTGTGAGTGTGAGTGAGGGGAGGGGTGGTGCGCGGGCCGGCACGGGGAGAAGCAGAGAGGTGGGCTTAGCGGCAACGCGGGGTAGGCGGCCCAACGCTATAGCTAAAGCTGCAACAGGGGCCCGAGAGCGTGGCCCATTAGTAGTAGCGCTGGCTGTGAAATCCAGCGCTACTGCTAACGTGCACTTGTAGCGCTTGTGCTGGCCGGCGCTACTGCTAAATGTCTACCTATAAGCATTTTCCTAGTAGTGGGAGGTTGATTGCGCCTAAAGGGTTGAAGTAAGTGCATTTACTATTATTTAACCTTTTGCCTTCATGTTCCTTCAAATTAATATCTAATGCGTTGGCCTTGTCATACTGCAGGGGCTGGGTATACCCCCATGACCATGGTGTCCGCAGGCCCAACCAGATCCTTGGCACGCTTTGCCGGCAGCACTTCCCTGGGTGGGTCACGATGCCCGGTGAGGGTCAGGTTCCACAGCTAGCACTGAGATGGGAGCTGTACTCTGTTGCCCCAGCCCCTCTGGGGGAGATGGTCACCAGTGTCGCGTGCGAGACAGTGGCTGACATTGTGTTCCATCGGTTTTGGGTAATTTCTCCTTTACAGAATTAAAAAAATGAACACTACCTAGCTAGTGATTATACTAATCATTGTTGTCTTCTTTGATTGCAGCCCTTCTACAGGGTTTCAGAGGGAGAACAGGAGGCTGCGGCTATGGTTGTCGAACCCGAGTGCAAGCGCCTACTTCAGAACTTACGGCACGAGACTCGGGTGTAGGCCGTTCGAGAGGGGGCGGGTCAGTTGCAAGCCCGATAACAGCCCCACAACTTCAAGTGTCGCACCCGAGCACAATTGCGTGTCTTGTAACTCAACCGCAACTGGACTTTTTGTTCTGTCGGATGGGGTGGGCCAGTTGCAAGCTCGACAACATCCCTGCAACTGCAAGCGCCGTACCCGACCGCACCTGCATGTCCCCTAACATGGTTCCAATTGGACCTTTGTTTTGTCAGAGGGGGCGGCGGGAAAGGGGGCGAGCCAGTTGCATGTCCAACACTAGGAAAGCAACTGCAAGTGTTGCACCTGACCGCAACTGCATGTCTTTTAACCCTACCGCAACTGGACTTTTGTGTTCTGTCGGAGGGGGTGGGCAAGTTGCAAGCTCAACAACATACTACAACTGCAAGCGCCACACCCGACCACAACTGCATGTCCCCGAACATGGTTCCAATTGGACCTTTGTTTTGTTGGAGGGGCCGGCAGGAGAGGGGGCGTCCAGTTTCATATCCGACACTAGGAGTGCAACTGCAAGTGTCACACCCGACCGCAACTGCATTTCTTGTAACCCGATCGCAACTGGACTTTTATGTTCTGTTGGAGGGAGCGGGCCAGTTGCAAGCCCGACAACAGCCCCGCAACTACAAGCGCCGCACCCGGCCGCAATTGCATGTCCCCTAACATGGTTGCAACTGGACCTTTGGTTTGTCGGAGGGGGCGGCGGGAGAGGGGCGGGCCAGCTGCATGTTCAACACTACGCATGCAACTGCAAGTGTCGCACCCGACCGTAACTGCATGTCTTGTAAACTGACCGCAACTGGACTTTTTTGTTCTGTCGGAGGGGGCACCGGTAGAGGGGGCGGGCCAGTTGCAAGCCCATGAACATCCCCGCAACTGCAAGTGTCGCACCCGACCACAACTGCATGTCTACCACTATTTCTATTTTTCTACTTTTAATTTTATTTTTGTTTTTGTAGGTTTTTTATCTATTGTAAATAGTGTTGTTTTCTATTTTTCAAACATGCCACCTAGTTGCACGTCGCCCCGTGTCGACCACATATGTTGTAGTCCACATGCAATTCGAAAGTTGGGGTATAACTAGGGTGCCGGCGGGGCGAGGAGATGAGTGCTTTGGCGGCCCGGTTTACTTTTCTTTATACATTCTCTACCATTTGTTTTCCTTTCTATATTTATTTTTCTGTTTTGGATTTGTGTTATTTTCCTTTTCTAAATGATGGTGTTTAGGACTTCTTTTCGGAAAAAATGTTGCCACTCGATTAGCACATGCGTGGTCCGTACACAGTTGCATGTACTCCGGCCATGCGCAATTGCACGTCCACTGTCCATGTGCAACTTAACATTCTTTTTCTTTTTAAAAAGTAGTATCAATTGGGTTATACACATATCAATAGCATGTCCGTCTACCACATGCAATTTGCATGCCTGTCATTTCTATTTTTAAGGAACTGGAGAAATAAAAGACTTGAACAGGAAAAAAGAGAGAGAGAGAACACAACACCATCACGCACAAGCTGCACGAACAGCTAATCTTACCTCAGCCGATGCACGACAACCCGAAAAACATTAATGATGCATGAACAGTTAATTGACAGAGATAAAATATAAATGCAGGCCAGCCCAAACCAGTGAAGCCCATCACAGGAAACAGCAGACAAAGGCAACCGAGCCCACAAACAAGCCCAACAAGCAAACATCACAAACAGCGATCAGAAACTACGATCAAACGGGACGATAGGTACAAGGATGACATCATTCGACTGAGACATAGCGAAGTCTCAGTCGACTGAAACCTAGACGAACCCTACTACTAATTTGAATGTGCTCGTCGTTCCTGGTGTATTTATTTACCAAAAGGCATAGCGCTCTCATTTTTTGTACTGTCTTTGTCAGAACGTTGTTAAGGAGTTGCAACCCATCGGTTGTTGTTTGATCGAACGTCTCTTTTCAATATGGTTGACGACACAAATATTACTTCCTCCGTTTCTTTTTAGTCTGCATATAAAGTTTGGTTAAAGTCAAGCTTTGTAAATTTTGACAAACTTTATATTAAAAAATATCAATATTCACAATATGAAATTAATATTATCAGATGCATCATGAGATGTATTTTCATACTATATAGTTTTAGTATTTTAGATGTTCATATTTTTTAATATAAATTTAGTCAAACTTTATGTAGTTTGACTTTGATCAAATTTTATACGCGGAGTAAAAAGAAACGATGGTGTTGGTCCATGAGTAATGACGCGCCGTCCTGAATTTCTTATGTATGTACCTGTGAGTCAACAACTGGGCCGATCAACTCATTGCAACCGTTGGTGTTGGTCCATGTAGATGTAAGGACGACTGCTAGCTCCATCCAGCAACAGGCCTATGCGAATTTGCTACAGTAACAACGTATGAAAATGAACCCGTGGATTCGCCTCCCCTTGGCCCGCCGCTCCGTCGGCCGGTGCGGGGAGAAGAATCCTGGTGACTCGACTTTCGCTAGTAGATAGCTAGGGTTTTGTTCTCGCAGGGCTACGTTTGGACGGATGGCGGCACTCCTTCTTCGAGTCAGTCTTCCGGGTTTCGATACTCCTCAAGTTCGCCCGTTGGGATGGATTAGACGTAGCTCCGGCGTAGATTCCTGCCAGCTCCTTGGGGTGGTGAGGTTAGGGTTTCTCGCCGTGCGTACACAACGGCGATATTTGATGTCGGATTCTTCAAATCGATTCAAAGATTCAACGGCAACGACCGCGGCTCCAGGGTTATAGTCCTTAGGGGCACGAGCACGAAGACTTCCCAATTATCAACGACAAGGTTAGACCGGCTCCGGTGTGAAAGCAGCGACAGCGGCACGTCTGCGGCTCGTTCCAGCGGCGGCAATAGTCGTTCAGTGGTCCATGGATCTCGATGTAATTTTTATTATATTTGAGGAGCTTTGTGCTTTTGATAAATCTTTTTATAATAGATTTGATACTTTTTGAAAAAAAGATGAAGACTCAGAATTATCAGGATTTTGGCGGTGCAGCTAACTCCAATGCGCTAGAGTCAATGAGATTAGGGCGTCTACAATACTGGATGCTTGTTTAGCCGCTTAGAAAATACTCCCTCTGTCTCAAAATATAAGAACTTTTTTAACACTACACTAATGTAAAAAAATGTTCTTATATCATGGGACGGAGGGAGTAACAAAATACGTTAATTAAAAGGAGCGGCGTTGATGTAGGAGTATGTTTCTTCAACGCTGGACGGCGCTACGAGGGACATAACATTTTGTGGTGTGACCAAGGTTTTGGATCTCAAGCGGACCTTTTTTCTCGAGGGTCACCGGAATTTGCGGTTACCACGGTAACCGCGAAATTCTGAAAAAAACTCGGGCAAAATTTAAAATCAAAATTTGAATTCAAATATTTTTTCTACGTCGATATAACTAAGTATTTTACTCATAAATATCATGAACCAATCCCTGGCGTAGTGGTTAGTGGACAGCAGCTTCAGCTTGCTTGTACGCCGCGAGTTCAACCCTTGTTCATTGCAGGATTTTTAAACTTTTACCTTTTTTTCTAAAAAATAATAATAATGCGTGGGGCCAAACGCGAACCCGTGACAAACTGAGGATGCCTTTGCCACTATGCCACTACCAGTTCTGTTGTAATAGAAGAGATGCTTTCTATTTAACTGGACAGTGAGCGTTTGAATTAAAAAATTCTAAATATTCGAGATATTTTGCTCGGTATGAGTGTTTCTCGAGGGGCGACGGTAAATGCGGTAACCGTGCAAGATCGAGAAATTTCGCTCGGTACCCAAAACGCTCGGTGTGAGTGCCTATAGGCCATGAGCTATTCTTTGACGAATCCCTTATGTTTTCTCTATGCCGAGCACATCGAAAAGAACACCCGGCAAACAAACAAACCTCGATTTATATATTATCTTATAAAACGAGTGGTCTTGAGAAGCGCTCAGCTTACACAACCCATAGGTTGTCGTTTGATCGAATGTCTCTTTCCAGTATGGTTGATGATATAAATAGGTACTCCCTCCGTTCCAAATTACTTGTCTTGAAAATGGATGTATCTAGAACTAAAATACGTCTATATACCTCTTTTTTCGCGACAAGTAATTCCGTACGGACGGAGTAGCATTGAGTAATGACACGCCATCCTGAATTTCTGTTGTATGTAGTTGTGAGTCAACTCCTGGGCCGATCAACTCAGAGCATGCTTGGATCCAAGGGACTATTTTTAGTCAACTCCTAAGGCTAAAGTTCCATTAACCCCTGACTAAAGAAAGGCTAGAACTAGTCTTGAGACTAAAAATTTTTAGTCAGGGGAACCCTACTAAAATGTGGATTAGTCCTCTCTCTCCTCATTTAATTCCTCTCCTTTAACCCATACGAGTTCTGGATTGGAGGGTTTGGAGGATAATAAATGCTCATTAACTCGATTTTAGTCTATTTAGCATTTGTATCCAAGCATGGGTGAGGCTAGCAAATTTTAGAGGGTGCTTGGATACAAGGGACTATTTTTAGTCTGACTAAAAATAGTCTTTTTTAGAGGCTAAAGTTCCAAGCACCCCTGACTAAAGAGAGGCTAGGACTAGTCTTGAGGCTAAAATCTTTTAGTCATGGGAAACCTACTAAAATATGTATTAGCTCTCTCTCTCCTCATTTAATTCCTCTCCTTAGTTCTGGATTGGAGGGTTTGGAGGATAATAAATGCTCAATAACTAGATTTTAGTCTCTTTAGTACTTGGATCCAAGCATGGGTGAGACTAGCAAGTTTTAGTCCCACTACTTTTAGTCATGGGACTAAAACGTATCCAAGCATGCTCTTAGTCCCACTACTTTTAGTCATGGGACTAAAACATATCCAAGCACCCTCTCAATGCAACCGTTGGTGTTGGTCCACGTAGATGTAAGGATGACTGCTAGCTCCATCAGCAACAGGCCTATGCGAACTTCGCTACAGGAACGGGCAGTTTTTATGGAATGAATGCAGTATGGATTCATCAGGATTTGTGTCGCGCAACTAACTTCAAGGCGCTAGAATCAATAAGATGGAGCATCTAAAATGCTGGGCCCCTGTTTAGGTGGTTAGATAATAATAAGAGTCAGTTAAAAGGAACAGCGTCGATGTAGGAGTCTGTTTCTCCAACGCTAGATGGCACTACAGGAAAATCATATTATAACATCATGTTATGCCGTATGCGAGCAAATAGGCCGTGAGCTATTTTTCGGCGACTCGGCTTATGTTTCTCTAAGTCGAGCGCATTGGAAAGAAGACTCGGCAAACAAACATACCTCGGCTTATAGTATCTTGTAAGCCGAGTGGTTACGAAAAACGTTCAGCTTACATGGAACACACGAAATATATACAAAAAGTTCTCAGATTATAGCGCACCCTCGTCAAAGATATCTGCTATGTGTCTACAACGGAGGTGGCTGACGGAGCCGTCACACGATAGCCTATAAGCTGTATGCTCTGTCAAAGACCTCGGCTTACATGGCATAAAAGCCGAGTGCTTCTTGCATGTACTTGGACTATATGACTTATAAGCCCAGTGCTTCATGCATGTACTCGGCTTACTTTTTGCAAGCCTATTTTTTAATGCAAAAATGGTTTTACAATTATTTTCATTGCATTTATGTTTACTACTTACTTTTCAGGCCGAGGAGCATAATTTATCCTCCTCCAACCATTTGCGAGTTCGGTTAGGACCGGTTAGCTGCTTATTTTCTCCGCTAAAAGATTATAGGTGGATCGCTTAACGCTGCCCTCAGAAGCCCGGCAAGTTGGGCATTTATTTGCAGATGAGTAGAGAGCGAGAGGACGTCCCAGCTATAGCTAGGCCAGGCCACCGGCGAGAGAAACGTGGACGTCCGCGTCCAACTCAAGCGAATGCAACCAGAAAATAATGACAGACCGTTCCGTCCGGCTGCAAGCAGCATTATTAATTTGCGTACATCCGTTGGTCCCGCTCGATCAGGCTCAGCCAACTCTACATGTCCATTCCCTTTCCTTGTCTCCACGGCCACACGACGTGTGTATGGACTTCCGTGAATCCCACCATGTGATAAGCTACTTCATGAATAGAACTGAGAATGAATTATGTTATCTTATACTTCCTCCATCTCAAAATAAGTGTCTCAACTTTGTACTAGCTTCAGTATAAATCTGTACTAAGCTCAAGACATTTATTTTAGGATGGAGGGAGTACATATGCATTCGTTTACTAATCAAAGGCATAAAAGGAATCTCCCCCTGAACTCTCGCGTACTAAAGAAAATCGTTCGTTCGATCAACACATTAGTCATCATTGCCGTTAGATTTAGGCACAGACGCGCGCATGTACTTTATAAAGAGCTGGACTTCTCTCCTTCTATCGGACGGTATACTCCCTCTATTTGAAAATAATTGAAGTTCTAAGTTCGTCCTGAGTCAAACTTCATTAAGTTCAATCAAGTCTATACAAAAATGTATTAGCATCTACAATACCAAATTTGCTTTATTGATTCAATTTTTTGCTTCGTTGATTCATTACGGCGTATATTTTCATATTATACATATTTTATATTCCAGAGCTTAGCAGATTCTCTAGACTTGGTCAAACTTAACAAATATGACTTGAGATAATCCTAAACCTTCAATTATTTTGGAACAGAAAGAGCACAACTCATGCATTTTCGGTCCAAGTAAAAGAAACATCCTTCGATCAATTGGACTAGATACTGGCTACTGGCTTTGTCTCCTTAGTGCTGAGTACACACGCCTCCACCTTCTCCATGTGCAGGACTAGTTACTGGCTTTGCTTCCTTAGTGCTCAAAGCCTAAACCGATCTCGCCCGGTTATGTCCTCTATTGGGTACTTTCACCCGCCGCAACCGGTGTATCCAGCCACCCAAAAGCACTAACCTAGAACGGGCAACAGATGGACACCGGTAGATCAATCCTGCACCCAAATTTGTTGGTCCTAATAGTTGGAGTTTTCAGCACGATGCCTTCAAAACCAAGGAGGGGGGGTCATAAGCATCGATCTATCTATACCTATACTATTTAGAAACCCCCTAAAAATTACCACATTAATCAGAAATTAGGAACAATTAATCTTGTGGGATCGAATTATTGTAGTGTAGATAAATCGTTATAATTGTATCATCTTGTCTCGGTTGTAAAACTAGCCATCATCTATAGAGATCCATCTATAACCGTCTGATGAGTCCTCTCTTTATCTCCTTCCTCTCATGTAGTAACGTTTCGCCAAAACTCATACTAGAAAAGGTGAATTGTCCTCTCTCTATATATCACTAGATGACCCGTTGCGCCCAGGTGCAAAAGGCGAGAGTGAACCAAGCATTCAAAGCATGCAAGTAAGAGTAGTTTAGATATTGATTATAAAATCCTTGAAGCATAAGAAAATAGATACTTAAGTATGTTATGTGATTCAACGAGAGCTAAGGTACTGCTCTTACTCGAACAAATACCCACTTATAATTATACCCTCCGTGCAAGCATCCGCAAATACAAGAGAAGTAATTAAGATAAATCTAATTATAGCATTAAACATGTGGATCCAAAACAGCACCTCACGGAACGATTTGTAAACTGGGCTTTAGGTTTCTATCACTCCCGCAACCTATCATCTACAAACTAATTCCACGATGCCTTCCCCTAGTCCCAAAGATGGTGAAGTGTCATGTAGTCAACGTTCACATGACACTACTAAAGGAAGAACAACACAACATAATATCAAAACATTGAACGGTGATCAACTTCACATGATTACTAGTAACAAGACTTCTCCCATGTCCTCAAGAACAAATGAATCTTCTCACAACTCATCATATTGTTCATGATCGGTGGGTATAAATATATGATGAAAAATCTGATATAATAATCTTTCACCAACTAAACCAACATGTATCAAGTAAAAAATGTAATCAACACTACTAGCACCCCAGGCACCATTATGAGGTTTGATACAAAGATTGAACACAAGAGATGAACTAGGGTTTTAAGATGAGATGGTGCTGATGAAGATGGTGCCTCCCATGATGAGAGGAGCATTGGTGATGACGATGGCTTCGATTGCCCACTCTCGGACGGAAGTATCTCAGGCGGAATCGCTCCGCTGGAGTGCAAAAGTGCTCCTACCCTGGTTCTACCTTGAGATGGCGGCGGAAATTCCCTAAACTCTTCTCTCGATCTTTGAGGGAAAATGGGAATATATGGCAGAAGGACGTTGGAAGGGGACCCACCAGGGCCCTACAAGCCTAGGTGGTGCACCCAGGTGAGTGGCCGAGCCACGTGCCCTTGTGGGCACCTGTTGGTTCCCCTCTGATACATTTTTGCTTCATAATTTATATATATTTTAAAATAATTCTCCAAAAATACTCGCTGCAATTTGAGCACTAGATAATTTATATCTCTGTTGTAACTTTTTTTGTCAGCATTCCAGCTACCAGTAATTCCTCTCCCTTGATGTAACTTGCATTTTAAGGGATAAAAGGCATTAGAATTGCATCATAATGTGAAATATAACATTGAAATAAGGTAAATTACAGTAGGAAATAATGATGCAAAATGGATGTATCACGCGCATACACAAACCCGAAACCGGATCGACGAAGAAGTTCACGAAAATCCTTCCATTCGAGGGCAGCGAGAGGAAGCCGGTGTGCTTGGGCAAGAAGAAAATAATATGGTAGACAATGCCAAAAGCACATGACACGCCTTTATGGAACGCCTGGGACGGGCACCAACGTTGCACGTCCCATCCAACCATCCATCCAACAAAACTCGGTGTAGAAATAATGTCGGGTAGAGGAACCGGACATTTGGGTGTGCAGATAGCACGGGCATGCGTCTCTCGAATGCGTGGGGCAACATGCGCACTGCATGGCTAATGTCCCACCCTGGCTGGCATACGCACGCACAACCAGCCATGAGCACACACGCATGCATGATTCATGAGACTTAAAAATTCCACTGCATGTGTCGGGCTGGTTGGCGCCACCGATGCAGCCCATCGAGGGACCGAAGATGCTGAAAGATGGGTCTAGGAATTCTGATGAGCGCGGGTGAGCGCTCGAACCATCACACGCAGGCACGGCCGAAAGTGTCCCGCGGTCCAGCCATCATGGACCTCCAAGGCAGGTCGCCCTCTTGCGCATTGTCCAGGCAAATCGGACGGCGCGGAGAGCCACGGGGAGCCAGCCACGACATGCCATGGCACGGTGGGCCTCCTCACCGAGTCGTGCGGACGCCTTCTGCAGGCTAGCATGAGAAACACACCCGAAAAGCTGGCATCAGCGGCGTCCTCCTGGACAGTTGCGCATGGGACAACACATGAGCGGGCTAGGGGGGGGGGGGGCTCTTGCGGGTGCGCCTAAACAGTCGCGTGACAGTGGCCCCAAGCGCGCCAAGGTCCACCTGTCATGGACCGAGAATGCAGGTCGCCCAGGCGCGCACCGTCAGGGCAGATCGGATGGCGCAAATAGCCCCCGAGTGGCCCCCGCGGCATCCCACCTGGAAACGGATGGCTCGGAGGGCACTCTCACCCTCTAAGAGCCTCAGGAAGTGGGTATTCCAGCATCCTTTATAGGTGTAATATCTATTGCCGTGAAATCCTTGTGACTATTACTAAAATATTTTAACTACATGTCCCCAAAAGGCTTCTCTTTTAACTACATGTTCAACAATGGAGAGTTCTATCAAAATTTATACCTTATCTCAAAATAAATATATAAATTAGTTTACCAAGTGCGGGGAAACACTCGGTAAAGATGAACAATGATAATTGCTAACTTATTTAATGGAGTCTCTGCAGAGAAATAGTTGGCAAAGAGGGACGCGACATCACCCTGTTGTCAACCATGGAAAGCATGAACACCTTCGCGTGTTGATTGCCAAATGTCTCAGATGTTACGTAGAGTCATTGGTTCGACAATCGGTAAAGCATTGCCTATACCAAGTGGTTTGTACTTTTACTGGGTGTTTTCTCGGTCATTTGATTTAGGATATAGGATTTACTGCGTGTTCGACAAAATACACTCGGTAAAGAATGCGACAGTCGGTAAAGAGAGTGTTTCGTGTAGTGTGCTGAATGTAAGTGTACCCTTAAACATATAGCGAGACTGCCATCACTTCGTAAGTAGATGAGTGAGCTAGCTTACCAAGAATGGACCTAATTGGGCAGGTGGTCATCCATAACAACTGAGACAAAGGGGTAGTTGCTTCTGTCGTGATAGGCATTATTTCATACTATTAATAGCAGATGAACACACGGTCGTACAACCACTTGGTCTCTTTCATATAGCATATTTAAGACAGAAAATGAAAACACTCATATTTATTTCATGGAGACATATATCTAATCGGATCGGCAAAATGGAGGGAGAAATACGACAGTGACAACATGATGCAGCGGGACCAACGGATGTACGCAACTATTTTTACTGCTAGCAGCTGGGAACGGCCGATCATTATTTTCTTGTTGCATCCGCATGAGTTGGACGCTGGGGATCTTCATGAATAGCAAGTAACAACGTACATATGGAAGAAAAAAAAGAACATCATACATACACCCCGAGAACCCAGGTGTGTGTATATATATAGAGATATACATATTACATTTCTGCATTATTCAGGTTCAGCTTGAGCCCATTCTTGAACTGGGGAAGAGTCAAGCACTTGATTTCCATGGCCTGAAAGGCGGAGAATGAAAACACTCACATTTCTTTCATGGAGAAATATTTCTAATCGAGTTTTAATCGGCAAAATTGAGGGAGAAACAAGACAGGGACATGTGATAGAGGTATTATCCATCTTTGCATAGATTTTCTATTTCTTTTTCAAAAAGATGCAGACTGTTAAAAAAGTTATTAGAAATAGGAACCACCTCAAACATAATGAAAATTACATCGAGGTCTCTAACTAAATGACCACTATGGCTGGCAGAACGAACCGCCGGCACGCTACTGTCGCCGCTCCCCTACCGGAGCCGGCTTGACCACTGTATGCATGTAATGTACACCATTCTTAGAGACTTATCCAATTTCTTAATTAATATATACAAGGTTGCTAAGCTATTTTTATAGGAAATTAGTATTATTCGTATTAGCAGCATTCTAAGTAAAGAAACGTTGCTACTACGTATACTAGCAGCGGTCCACCCACTAAGCGCCTGCTGCTAGTAGGATTTTAGGGTTTTAGCGTGACAAGCACTATTACGTTTTTTTGTGTGTGTTCCCAGTCTCATGCTAGCAAATTTTGCTGCTGTCCATTTGGTTTTGTTTCATGAACTTAACTCATAAATCCGAACATACGTGTTTTCTGATTTGAAGTACGTAGATTTATTAGAAATGCTTCTTGAATGACAAAAAATGTAAAACACTGTAGAAAGAAATTGAAACCATGCATGGTGTCAATATCTGACCACTGCAACCTGTTGTTTAATTTACGAAGTGTCAAATTGAATTTTTGATACACATTGCTTTCGACCCGAGGGAGATCAAGTGGCGAGATGTATACGTTTTAAGTGGAGAAAGTGTCGGGTTTGAGAATGACATGGTGATGTTGTTAATTTTGTGAAATAACAAATTTCTATGCATGTAATGTACACCATTCCTGGTGACATATCCGGTTTTTGGATTTATGCAGGGTTGGTAAGCTATTTTGTAGTAAATTAGTATTCTTCATATTAACAGTGTTCAAAGTCAATAAACACTGCTAGTAATGATACTAGCAGCAGTCGGCCCACTATGCGCATGCTGCTAGTAGGCTTTTAGGGTTTTAGGGTGACAAGCAAATTCGGATTTTTTTTTGCGTGTTCCCAATCTCATGCTACCAAATTTTGTTGTTGTCCATTTGCTTTTGCTTCATGAACTTAATTCATAAATCTAAACATTTGTGTGTGATAATTGAAATAGACGTAAGTTTATTTAGAAATGCTTTCGACCACACTATATGTATAGTACATTGTCGAATCGATGACGAACATTTCCGCAAGAACTACCATACATTTCATTACATTCAAGAGTGAGGGAACTCACCTAAAAAAACACACCGTCCGACCTATACGTGCATAGCTCCATTGAGGGTGAGGACGGGTCCTTATCCCTATGAATACATATAGTGTGACATACTGGCTACTAATGACGAGAGAGATCCCTCAAGAGGACTTGGGGGAGGGGTAGGTAATTATGCATTATACATATAATTAATATAGAGTAGGAGAGAGATATCTACTTAATTTATATATTTCAAGGAGGCAATCTACTATACTAGACACAGTCGGCAAGTATCTAATATAGTCAATTTATATATTTCACGGCGTGTATGTAATATGGTGTGTGTAGTGAGAGAGAATAAGTAGCTAGCAACAAAGAAGTGAGAGAGGAAGAAAAAGTGAGGGAGACATTTAAATGCGTTTGCTTTAACGGCACGCCGTCAAAAGTTACAAAGCTAGCACCGTGCGGCCTGACTGCACGCTGCAAATACTCTGGCCGACCGCCGTGCCGCTGAGGCTAATTTTCGTGTTTTAACCCTTTTTTGCAAGTTAATCGATATGTGACCCTATTTTTTAAAAAAATTGAGATTTAACCTTTTTACTACCGCCAGGGCTCGTGGCGGTAGGCTAAGACAGGCTACCGCCACAGTCAATGACGGTAACAATTGATCAACGTTTAAACAACGTCTGCTAAGTACAGAGGCCTACCGCCATAGCTAACGGAGGTAGCCTTAGCTACCCTCCCGACAGACTTGATGGCGGTAGCCTCAATGCCATCGTTTAATCACTCCTGTTGTGGTTGATACAACATGCATGCTGCTCTTTGTTTATTGGCAGTACATGCACACAAGCATGCATCCGTGGTATCTTCAATACAAATGCATATGCATACTACTCCCTTTGTTCCTAAATATAATTATTTTTATGCATTTCAAATGGACTACAACATACGGATGTACGTAGACATATTTTAGAATGTAGATTTACTCATTTTGCTCCGTATGTAGCCACTTATTGAAATCTCTAGAAAAAATTATATTTGGAAACGGAGGGAGTATATAGTTTAATATGCTATCTAGCATAGTGCGGACGAGAAATGGGACCCACGGTCTTGTGAATTACGGTACACGCCAATGATTTTCCATAAACATGCATGGTACAATCACAATTGCTAAGAGCAACTTCAACACGCCGACCCATTTCGTCGGCGTGTGTCTGTTTAAGTTGTCGCGGTCAGAAAAATTGGCACAACGCGCCGACCCAAACTGCCGCATGTCCGCTTTTTCGTCCGCTTGCCGACCCATTCTTGACCCAAATTTGAGTCTCATTTGCGTCGGCGCGGACAATAAACAGATTCCCCCTCACCCGCCAGTTGGTGGCACAACGACCATCATTTTCCTCCACTTTCGCAAAACTCTCCCGCCCGGTCGTGCTCTTGGCCATGGATGATGACGCACCGACCCTCGATGCCCCCGCCGACCTCTCCTCCCTCGCCTCGTCTGATCTCATCACCTCCGTCGCCTCTGCGAAAGGCGAGCCCCACGCGCCCCGCAAGACCGTGTCCGCCCAAGAAGAAAAAGTTGACGCCCGAGGAGCAGGTCGTGCAGTCGGCAAAGAGGTAGGACCGGAGGCACGCGCAGGACGCAAGGGACGAAGCATCGGCTGTCGCTGCACTCTTCGCCACCGCATAGCAGGAGAAAACCAATGCCCGAGTCGTCACGGCAACGAGGAAGGCCCTGATCTACCTAGGGTTGAACCCTGGCCATCACGGGCTCGTCAGCGCCCCGTGGCCACGGTCAACGGGTTCATCAGTGTTTCCTCGGATGGTTCTGCCAGAGTCGTCGCGCACGTCTGCCACACATCCGATTCCCGGCTTCCACGTTTATCCGCAAGTCTCCTGCTTATTTTCGTTCGAAAATATATTTTTCACTAAGAAATAAATAAGTAAACATAAATAAATATTTTTCACTTAGAAACAAATTTCTGGTGATTTCTATTATCAATAATAAGTTATATTATACTTTTTCCAAATGAATATACGACACACTTGTTTATTTTCAACAAATTATCAAAGACCTGTATAAGCCACATAGAAGTTGTTAAGGAATGATTCATGCGTATATGCCTTCAGTTCTCACACGTGCTAATGGATTCATTCCCTGTGTGGGTGCGTGTCTTTGATGTGCCTTGGAATAAACAAACCAGGCCATATGGGAACGCCTTGGGTGGCACCCTGGGAGAGGTGTTGGAGGTTGATGCTCCGGAAGTTGGGCATGGCACTAGCGAATTTTTGAGGATTAGAGTTAAGCTGCCATATAACAGGAGGTTGCAGAAGGAGGTTACGCTAGAATATACTGTCAGAGGAGTAACAAAACGATCTACTTTTAAACTCAAGTATGAGCGTGTACCACACTTCTGTTTCTTCTGTGGTTTTCTAGGCCATGATGAAGATGTGTGTGAGAAGAAGAGGCTTGGGCTGCCATCTAAAGCCTACGATTCCACGCTCCGTTGTTCCCCGTTTAAGAAGTATGAGCAAAGACCAGCATATACAGCGTCGCCAGGCCAGCCAAGGGCGCGCCGTGTGTTGGACTTTTCCCTGGGCCGCGCTCGTTCTACTACACGACAATCCGCTTCTTCTTCAGCGAGAAGTGAGTCTAGACATAATCCAGTTATACCAGATAGGGTTGATGCCCATGATGGGTTTGAGAACAGAGAAGGATCAGGTGAGACGGCGGCTGTTATTCAGCTTGCGGATGAGGTGGAGGCGCTCCGTCTGAGGCTGGCCAAAGAGAAACCAGAGTGCAGTCAATCTCAGCAGATAAAGATTCATTTTGAAGCAAAAGCTATGGACAAACAGACTGAACTACAACCTAAATCTTACAAGAAGAGAAGTACTGGTAAGAAAGTTGTGGCAGCAAGGAAGCCAGGCACTCTAGTTATCACGGAAAAAGAACCTACTTCGAATGTCATGAACCCAACATTACGGGGTGTTGAATTTTTGGATAAATCTTTTGGTACAGCGGTGGACTTGATGATATGCAATGATTCCATCTTGGGAAAACGTCAGGTTGCGGGATTGTTTGGTTATGGGCAGGATGCGCAACTTGACAAAGCTATGGTGCCATTCGTTGATGTTCCAACAGGAGGTAGTCTGAAGAAAGGGAAAACTGAAGGTCAACAACAAGAGGAGGAAGTAACCAGCAAAGGAAGTGTGGTGGACTTGGAGGCAGCTGGCCTAGGGGCCGCCAGCGATCTGACGGGGCCTTTGGCGCCCCGTCAGAAGCAATGAATTGCTTAAGTTGGAACTGTCGAGGGGCGGGGAACCTTCGCACAGTTCGTGATCTTGTAGCGCTTGTGGGTGCTCATTCCCCGAAAGTGGTCTTTCTCTGTGAAACTAGACAACCAAAAGAAAAGATGTATCGTCTTCGTAATCGATTAGGCTTAGCTGGTTTTGAAGGAGTTAGTAGTGATGGTCGTAGTGGTGGTCTAGCTTTATTTTGGCATGAGTCTGTATCCCTGGTTGTTCAAGAGGCTAATAATAGATGGATTGATGCTTATGTCCGTTGGTCACCTGATGATCCTTTGTGGCGTGTCACCTTTGTGTATGGCGAGCCACGAGTGGAAAATAGACATTTTATGTGGGACTCTTTGAGGAGGTTGTCAAGACATAGTGCACTTCCATGGATGTTAGTTGGCGACTTTAATGAAGCTATGTGGGATTATGAACACATGTCAGAAACACCAAGGGCACCGGGTCAGATGTTGAGTTTTAGAGATGCTTTGGAAACATGTGGGCTGATTGATATGGGCTTCACGGGTTATCCCTTTACCTATGATAATAGGCGGGGTGGTAGAGCTAATGTTCAGGTGAGATTGGACAGAGCAGTGGCCACTAATACTTGGAGGGATATGTTTGCTGATGCTGTTGTACGTCACCTGGTCTCACCGGCGTCAGACCATTGTCCAGTGTTGGTCTCATGTATTTTGGATACGGCCCCTCGGCCGGGCCGATGTCGCCGTTATGAATTGATGTGGGAAAGAGATCATGCTCTTAATGCGGTAGTGGCGGAAGCATGGGGTGCAGCAGGAATTAAAAGAAACTTACGTGATGTTCAAAAGGCTCTCGGCCAGGTGATGGGTAAGTTGCATACTTGGAGTAATAAAAATTTTGGGAATGTTACAAGACAACTTGAGAAATATAGATCAAGGTTGGAGGAACTGATGCTTATGAATGCGGATAGGGCAGATATTAGGAAGCACATGGACGAAATGAATGAACTTTTATTCAGGGAGGAGATGTTGTGGTTACAGTGCTCGCGCACTGCTTGGCTCAAGGAGGGGGACAGGAACACAAAGTTTTTTCACAGAAAAGCGGTGTGGCGAGCCAGAAAGAATGCAGTACGAGGACTATTGGATGCTAATGATGTTTGGCAAACTAATAAGAACGTGATGTTGGATATGGCCCGTAACCATTTTATGCAATTATTTACAGCTGATCCGAACGTCAACCCAGAAGAGGTAGTGAATCTATTCCAAGCTAAAATAACGGATGATATGAATACTACTCTTTGTGCTCCTTTCACAGATAAGGAAATAGGCGATGCGTTGTTCCAGATTGGGCCACTAAAAGCCCCCGGTCCAGATGGATTTCCAGCTCGATTTTTTCAACGGAATTGGGCTTTAATGGAAGAGGATGTAATGGTGGCTGTCAGGTTGTTCTTTGAGACTGGACACATGCCGGATGAGGTAAACTCAACTACTATTGTGCTTATTCCTAAGGTTGCGAATCCAAAGAAGCTAAATGAATTCAGACCAATCAGTCTATGTAACGTAGTTTACAAGGTCATCTCCAAGTGTTTGGTAAATCGTTTGAGACCTCTCCTTGATGTTATTGTTGCTCCTGAGCAGAGCGCCTTCGTCCCTGGTATGCATACAATCAAACAGGAAAGGAATCAGGAGAATAGTTTTTGTGCTTAGAAGCTGGATCTATCAAAGGCATATGACAGGGTAGACTGGAATTTCCTAGAGCGAATGATGCAACAGTTGGGTTTTCATCACCGGTGGATACGGTGGATTATGGCGTGTGTAACCTCGGTGAGATATAGTGTTAAACTAAATGGAGCCCTCTCAGATTCGTTCGCACCGTCGCGTGGACTTCGGCAGGGTGACCCTCTATCCCCGTTTTTGTTTTTGTTCGTAGCTGATGGACTTGATGCTATTTTGAAACAGAAGGTCAGACGAGGAAGGATTTCTCCTATTCATGTGTGTCCAAGGGCACCAGGTATCTCACACCTCCTATTCGCAGACGACACGTTAATGTTCTTCCGTGCTACTCGGGAAGAAGCTACCCAGGTGGGAGATGCACTAGCTATTTATGAGCGCACCATAGGACAATTCATTAACCCGGCGAAATGTCCTATTTTATTTGGCACATGTTGTGGTGACAACGACAAGCAGGAGGTTGTGCATACCTTGCAGGTTCAGACGGTGGGATTCGACGATAAGTATCTCGGTCTCCCCACACCATCTGGTAGAATGTCGAAGGGCAAGTTTCAAAATCTACAAGAGCAACTTACTAAGCGTATCTTACAGTGGGGAGAAGCGGCGTCACAAGGGGGCAAAGAAATTCTCATTAAGGCGGTTGCGCAGTCCCTACCTACATATATCATGGGGGTTTTCCATTTGCCCCGGAGTGTTTGTGATGACCTTACTCGCATGGTACGCAATTTTTGGTGGGGGGCCAAGGAGGGGAAGAGGAAGACACATTGGCGTGCATGGGATACATTGATTAAACCGAAAGTGCAAGGCGGCATGGGGTTCCGTGATTTCAGACTCTTCAATCAGGCACTTCTGGCTAGACAGGCTTGGCGTCTTATTGCTTATCCTGACAGTTTATGTGCGCAGGTGCTGAAAGCAAGATATTACCCGGTGGGACGTCTGGAAGATACGGTCTTTTCGGGCAACTCATCACAGACGTGGCAGTCTATTGTCCATGGTCTTGAGCTTCTCAAGAAAGGCTTAATTTGGCGCATTGGTGATGGTGCTTCTGTACGTATTTGGCGTGACCAGTGGATACCACATCCACTTGCGAGGTTGCCAATATCACCCCAGGGGCGCTGCCGCCTTCGGCGTGTCAGCGAGCTCCTGGACGACTGAGGAAATTGGAACGTGCAACTACTTAATCAACATTTCATGTCGGTAGATGTCATGGAAATTATGAAGATCAAGGTGGTGCCACGGTTGGACAAAGATATTATCGCTTGGGCGCCTGAGCGTTCTGGATCATTCACAGTTCGGAGTACTTATCGTCTATCATATGACGAGATTCACCGTCAGACTACAGTCGCATCGAGTAGGGCACCGGACGGGCGACGTGCCGTCTGGGCACTTATATGGAGATGCCCTGTTCCACCAAAGGTGCGTATCTTTGCATGGCGTTTGGTCACAAATTCACTGGCTACTTGGGTGAATAAAAAATCACGGAAACTTGAGGTGTCTAACCTTTGTCCGCTGTGTGCGACGGAACCAGAGGACGCATTCCACACATTCTGTAGATGTCCATTGGCTGTTGCTTTGTGGAAAGCCATGCGGGAAAAATGGCTATTGCCCGACTTAGCTTCAGTGAGGAATACAGGCCCTGAGTGGCTTTTTGATCTTCTATACAAGCTAAATGAAGATGATCGCATGCATGTGTTGATGGTGCTGTGGAGGAGTTGGTATGTATGTAATGAAATAGTACATCATAAGCTACCGCCTCCAATTGAAGCTTCCTGCAGATTTCCAATTAGCTATGCTGAATCTCTTCGATGCATCAATAATTTTCCAACCATTAACATCATCAAAGGGAAGATGGTGCCGCCGCCGATTGGGTATAGTTCTACAATGATAAATACAGCAACGCAGCATGCAGCCACAGTCCAGTGGTCTGCCCTGCCGGCCGGTCGCGTGAAGCTCAATGTTGACGGGTTGTTCGTTCATACCGATGGTGGATTAGCAGGAGCCGGTATGATCTTACGTGATAATGACGGCAACATTATCTTCTCTGCTTGTCATTCTATCTTGCATTGTTCCGGACCACTCCTGGCTGAGTTGTTGGCATGTCAGGAGGGATTAAGCCTTGCTCTACAATGGTCAACTCGCCCGATAGACATCGAGATGGACTGCATGGATGCGATCAAGTTGATCAAGTCGCCTACCCTTGACAGATCGCCACATAGACTGATAGTTCAGGATATTAAGAGGCTCTTTGGCGAAAGGGATATCTCTATTGCTCATGTAAGTAGGAATCAGAACGTTGTTAGCCACACACTTGCTGTTTTCGGACGATCGGAGGGCCGAACTACAGTTTGGTTGCGCTCTGGACCTGCAGACGTTCCTCTGCTATGTAGGAACGAATATTCCAACAGTTGAGCAATGAAATCCTTTTAACCCCGCAAAAAAAAAAAAGAAGATATCATGCAATATGTGCTAATATGCCAAGGTGAGATATATTCCTACTAAGTATGCCACGGTCCAGCGGGCGCTGCAAATCACTAGAGTGCTTACAGAGTGGCAGAGAGATTATGACCCAAATCGATGCAGCCACACTTGCATGCAAGCACAACCAGAAATAAAATAAAAGATTGGCTGGAATAGTGGCTTGGAGGCTACCGCCACCAAGTGTGGCGGTAAGGCAGCTTGGGCTACCGCCGTCACCTATGGCGGTAGGCCTCCGTACCTAGCAAACGCCGCTTTAGTGTTGATCAATTGCTACCGTCATTGACTGTGGTGGTAGCCTGTCTTAGCCTACGGTCGGAGACGACAGCGTAGGAAAAAGGGTCAGATTCCGAAATTTTTATAAAGTAGGGTCAGATCTCGATTAACTTTCAAAAAAGGGTCAAAACACATAATTTTGCATGCCGTTGAGTAAACACAAGTGATGCGCGCAAATACACCAAATGCAGAGCCCCACAGCCGGATCGACAAAGAAGCTCACGGAAATCCTTTCACTTGAGAGGAGTGAGAGGAAGCCATTGTGCTTGGGCCAGAAGAAAAGGATATGGCAGACGATGGCAAAAGCACACGACCCGCTTTTATGAAAGTCCCAAGACGGACAACCGACATTGCACGTCCCATCCAACCATTCATCCGACTACACTCAGTGTCGGATGATGCCGGGCTGAGGAACCGATTGTTCGGGTGCACAGAGAGCCCGGGAAGGCATCTCCCAAATGCGCGAGGTGGCAAGTAGGTGCGTGGCTAACACCCCGCCCTGGCTGGTGTATGCAGGCACAACCATGCATGGGGACACATGCCTGCATGGCTCGCGCGACTTAAAAGGCCCATCGCATGCGTCTGCTTGGCTAGTGCGACCGATGTAACACATCGGGGGCCAAAGATGCCGATAGACGGGGCCAGGCGTTCCACCGCGTGCGGGCGAGCACACGAGCCCTCACACACGGGCACATCCGAAAGTCCTCGTGGTCCACCCGTCATGGACCCCCAAGGCAGGTCACCCAAGTGCACGCTATCTGGGCAGTTCGGCCGCCACGGATGGCCCCAAAAAGCCAGCCACGAGAGGCCTCCTCGCCGAGCCGTACGCATGCCTCCTGCTGGCTCGCGTGATCAACACACCCCGAAGCATGGCTGCCGCCGCCGACAAGCGGTTTCGCCTAGACAGTTGTGCACGGGACAACATGCTGGGGCTCGCGGGTGCGCCAAAACCGCCGCGTGACGGTGGCCCCTAGCGCGCCGGTGGTCCACCTGTCTAGGCAGATCGGACGGCACGGAGAGCCCCCGAGAAATCCCCGTGGCAGGCCCCACCTAGAAACGAACAACTGGGAGGGCCCTCTCGCCATCTAAGAGCCTCAGGAGGCGGGTACTCCACCATCCTTCATAGAACTAATGCCTATTCCGGTGAAATCCCTACGACAATTACTAAAACATTTTAACTACATGTCCACAAAAAAAGAATTCTCATTTAGCTACATGTCCAAGTATGGAGAGTTCTATCAAATTTTATACCTCATCTCAAAATAAATAAATATATAAATAAAGTTTACCAAATGCGGGGAAACACTCGGTAAAGATGAACAATGATAATTGCTAACTTATTTAACGGAGTGTCTGCAGAGAAACAGTCAGCAAAGATGGATGCGACATCACCCTGCTGTCAACCGCGGAAAGGAGGGACACCTTCACGTGCTGTTTGCCAAATGTCTTAGACGTTACGGAGTGTCATTGGTTCGACACTCGGTATAGCATTGGCTATACCAAGTGTTTTGTATTTACTAAGTGTTTTCTCAGTTATTTCATTTGGGATATAGGATTTACTTCGTGTTCAACATAATAAACTCGGCAAAGATTCTGACAGTCAGTAAAGAGAGTGTTTTGGGTAGTGTACTGAATGTAAGTGTACCCATAAACGTATAGTGACAGCCATCACTTCATAAGTAGATGTGAGCTAGCTTACACAAAAATCTTATATCTTATATCTTTACTAATTAGAAGCACCAATGAAGCCTCCATGTTAATCCTCAAAAGAACATAAAATTAACCTTAGGATATAAATTGTATGGCTAGGATCAACAAAGGAATAATGGAACTTTTCAAAAAAAATAATATACTGGAGTCCTTGAAGATAAGGAATCGTGGAGCATTATTTTTTTTCATACGAGAGTCCACTAGTAGAAAAAGGGGCTAATCTGACACACATTAGTGCCGGTTTGATTTTGAGCCGGCACTAATGTGTCCATTAGTGCCGGTTCCAACGGCTAGCCGACCGTTCTCATTAGTACCGGTTCGTGGCGAACCTTTAGCACCGGTTCGTGCCACGAACCGGTGCTAAAGAGAGTGGTGGCAGGGTGTTGTCAGTCTGGGGCCCGTCCAGCACATTTAGTACCGGTTCGTAGCACGAACCGGTACTAAAGGTCGACGTACATAAACCCTTCGTCCACCCAAGCCACTCTGTTCTTCCCCTTTCCCCTCACTTCCTCTGTTCTTCCCCTCTCTTCCTCGAGATCCTCACAAATTTTGCCCAAAATTTGTCAAGATTTGAAGGCCCCCATCCATTCAAATGATCACAAAGGTTAGCAACATTGTCCTTTCAACTCTCATTGCTAGATTAGCTCTTGCAATGCTTTGTATAGTGATTAATTTGGGAGGAATTATATTTGCTAGTATTTGATTTATATGCAATTTGAGGTCAAAAATAACACTTAGTTTGCATATGTAGGTGTGGTTTACTTAGTGCCTTCTAAATCTCCGTCGTAACCACCGTCGATCGCCCGCACCGTCCACTCGCCGGCACCACCTTGTGGTGAGGCTCTTGTTCATGAATGTTTTACATTACCAAATTGATGTTTGTGTGATTTGGATATATAGTTACTCGTATAATTATCTTACCCGTATGTTGTTTGTTATACATAGTGCCATGGTTTTGATATCCGTCCCCGTTGGCCCTCGTCCTTGTTATGATTCGGATGTGGTATATTCTCTTTTAAAACTAGTTGTTGCATTTCGTGTTTATGACAAATTATGCCCATTAAGTTGACATAGATATTTTTATCTAGGAGGTATGTGAACCGGAAATTCCATCTGACCGTATTGTCGAGAGGTTAAATTTAGTTGAAAGAGAAAACGAGTATTTGAAAGAAAAATTGAAAAGAATTGAGGGGGAGAAGATGGAATTGGAGTTGCATGTTGCCGATGTCGTCGCTGATCACAAGATCAAGATGGAGAAAATGATTGAACATTAGAAAGATTAGAAAATATGCCATTGATAGTGTGGCCTGGTATCATTATGCTGTTGGATCAATTGTTACCTTAGTTACGATCTTGATCGCATTTGCTGTTGCATTTAAATTCTTTAGCTAGAGAGTTATTTGTATGTTGCTTTTAATTAAGTGTTGTATATGAACTTTATGTATGAACTTTATGTATGAACTTGTATTAATTTGGTCTATTCGGTGTTGTGTAATGAAGATGAGCCGACAATGGATGTATGATGACCGATGCTCTCCCGAGTTCATTAATGGCGTGCATACTTTTCTGCTTGCCGCTGAGGCAAATAAGCGGGCGGATGGTTTTATGCCTTGTCCATGTGCTAGCTGTAAGAATGGTCACAATTACTCTACGTCAAGAACCATTCACGTCCACCTATTTGAGTCCGGTTTCATGCCCCACTATAATGTTTGGACCAAGCACGAAGAAATATGGGTTATGATGGAAGAGAATGAAGAAGAAGAGGACGACAACGGCTATCCTGGCCATGGGTTCCCTGAATACGATGATACAACAATGGGGGTAGAAGCTGAGCCGGCAATGCAGGAAGAAGCTGAAGAAGAGGCATCAGATGAGCCCGCTAATGATCTAGGTCGGGCCATTGCTGATGCAAAGAGAAACTGCGCAAGTGATCTGGAGAGGACTAAGTTGCAGCGCATGTTAGAGGATCACAAGAAATTGTTGTACCCAAATTGCGAAGGTGACAAAAAAAGTTGGTCACCACACTTGAATTGCTGCAATGGAAGGCAGAGAATGGTGTATCTGACAAGGGATTTGGAAAGTTGCTGGTAATAGTAAAGAATATGCTTCCAAAGGACAACGAATTACCCGAGAGTACGTATGAAGCAAAGAAGGCTGTCTGCCCTCTAGGGTTAGAGGTGCAGAAGATACATGCATGCCCTAATGACTGCATCCTCTACCGCGGTGAGTACGAGGATTTGAACGCTTGCCCGGTATGCGGTGCATTGCATTATAAGATCAGTCGTGATGACCCTGGTGATGTCGAGGGCGAGCGCCCCAGGAAGAAGATTCCTGCCAAGGTGATGTGGTATGCTCCTATAATACCACGGTTGAAACGTTTGTTCCAGAACAAAGAGCATGCGAAGGCGATGCGGTGGCACGCAGAAGACCGTAAAAAAGATGGAAAGTTGAGAGTACCCGCTGACGGTTTGCAGCGGAGAAAAATTGAGAGAAAGTACTGGGAGGAGTTTGCAGGTGACCCAAGGAACGTATGGTTTGGTCTAAGCGTAGATGGCATTAATCCTTTTGGGGAGCAGAGCAGCAACCATAGCACGTGGCCTGTGACTCTATGTTTGTATAACCTTCCTCCTTGGTTGTGCATGAAGCGGAAGTTCATTATGATGCCAGTGCTCATCCAAGGCCCTAAGCAACCCGGCAACGACATTGATGTGTACCTAAGGCCATTAGTTGAAGAACTATTACAGCTGTGGAATGGAACAGGTGTACGTGCGTGGGATGAGCACAGACAGGAAGAATTTGACCTAAAGGCATTGTTGTTCGTGACCATCAATGATTGGCCTGGTCTCAGTAACCTTTCAGGACAGACAAACAAGGGATACCACGGATGCACGCACTGTTTGGATGATACCGACAGTATATATTTGGATAGTTGTAGGAAGAATGTGTACCTGGGACATCGTTGATTTCTTCCGACAAGGCATCCCATAAGAAAGAAAGGCAAGCATTTCAAAGGTGAGGCGGATCACCGGACGAATCCTCGCCACCGTACAGGTGCTGATGTACATGATATGGTCAAGGATTTGAAGGTAATCTTTGGAAAGGGTCCTGGCGGACAACCTGTTCCGAAGGACGCTGACGGACGCGCACCCATGTGGAAGAATAAATCTATATTTTGGGACCTGTCATATTGGAAAGAGCTAGAGGTCTGCTCCGCAATCGACATGATGCACGTGACGAAGAATCTTTGTGTTACCCTGCTTGGCTTTTTGGGCGTGTATGGGAAGACAAAAGATACACCAGAGGCACGGGAGGACCAGCAACATATGAACGGAAAAGACGACATACATCAGGGTCAAGCCAGCTACGCTCTTACCAAAGAAGAGAAGGAAATCTTCTTCGAATGCCAGCTCAGCATGAAGGTACCGTCTGGCTTCTCGTCGAATATAAATAGAATAATAAATATGGCAGAGAAAAAGTTCCAGAACCTAAAGTTTCATGACTGCCACGTGATTATGACGCAACTCCTTCCGGTTGCATTGAGGGGGCTTCTACCGGAAAACGTTCGATTAGCCATTGTGAAGCTATGTGCATTCCTCAATGCAATCTCTCAGAAGTTAATCGATCCAGAAATCATACCAAGGATACAAAATGATTTGGTGCAATGTCTTGTCAGTTTCGAGTTGGTGTTCCCACCATCCTTCTTCAACATCATGACGCACGTCCTAGTTCACCTTTGCGAAGAGATTTACGTTTTGGGTCCTGTATTTCTACACAATATGTTCCCCTTTGAGAGGTTCATGGGAGTCTTGAAGAAATATGTTCATAGCCGTGCTAGGCCAGAAGGAAGCATCTCGAAGGGCCATGAAAATGAGGATGTCATTGAGTTTCGTATTGACTTTATTCCTGACCTTAAGCTGATTGGTGATCCTGAATCGCGGCATAAGGGCAGACTGGAAGGAAAAGGCACGCTAGGAGGGGATCAAATAATATGTATGGACGGGCATTCTCTCACTAAGGCACACTACACAGTTCTACAGAATTCCGCCTTGGTGGCTCCATATATGAAGGAACACAAGAATTATCTACACTCCAAACACCCGGAGAAGTATGACGACTGGATTACACGCGAACAAAGGAGGACTTTCGCCGGTTGGTTCCAGAAATGTGCCCTGAATGATGGCGATATTCAAAATGACCTGTACTCGCTGTCCCAGTTACCATCTTCGGATATAATGAATTTCAAAGGGTACCAGATAAATGGGAATACATTTTACACGATCGCCCAAGATAAGAAGAGCACCAACCAAAACAGTGGTGTCCGCTTTGACGCAACAACCAACACGGGATAGGAAACATATTATGGTTACATAGAGGACATATGGGAACTTAACTATGTGTGACACCCCAAAATTTTGGCCTTGTTTTAAGGGAATAAAATTTTGCCAGGATTTAAAACTTTGAATTTTTGAGCTCCATTTTGATTTTTGTTTAAATCATTTCCTTCCCTATTATGATGAGTTTTCCCAAAAAGAAAACTTTTCAAAAATGTTGTTGGACTTGTTTAACCTCTCAAGAAAAACTTTCCTTTTATCAGTGTAAGTAATTAAATAATTACGTTGCTTGATCTTTATTTTCTTGAAAAGGGTTTTCTAGGTTAAATGGCCATATTTGAACTACAACCATTTGATAAATTCACTTAAAATTCCCACAAAAATTTGGAGATGTCCTGTGATGTTTTTAAATCACTTTTATGCTAAAATATATTTCATTCATGAAATATTTTGAGATCTACACTAAATTTTTCTTCTCTGGTCCAGATTGCATTTTGCACTACAACCTATTTAAATATTTCTTTAAAACTTCTACCAAAATTAAGGGAGGTCAGTAGGAGCCTATTATTCCGCTTTGTGCAAAAACCTATTTATGTTCTTTGAAAAATTTGAGTGAATCAACCTCATCTTCATTCTGGACCAACTTGATGGTTTGTACAGCAACCATGTTTTTACTTGATCTTTAACCCTTCATCATTTCTCCTACTTGTAGTCCCCCATGTTAAACCCTTAAGTCCAGAAGCATGCACCTTTTGGATCATTTTTGGTGCATGAAATAATGTCATCTATTTCCTGTCCAGAATTGAAATTCTGCTAAAGTTACACTAACAAGTTTTTGCTTTTGGCCAAATAACCTCACCACTCTCTCTTACATCTAACGAGATCTTGATCTGGAGATTTAGGCCACCCCAAGAGTTGCTTAGAAGCCTTTAACATTTTGCCAAACACCTGGTGTGCATGGCCAGTTTTGACATGAGTTTTGGCATTACACTGTGAACCTAATCCCCTGGCCAGACCAGCATGTCCAATGGTTTTGCCTTAAACTATAACCCCACCCTGCTAACTTTCTTGTGGTTTGGAGCCCCCTAACATGCCATAGCATTTCGTCGAGCACGTCCCGTGCGTGCACTGGACGCGCCCAGAGCGCGCAAATTGCAGCCACGCGGCCGAGCCGACACGCTGGCCCCATGGCTTTGGCCCACACGGCAGCATCACGCCACGCGCTCCCCTTCTCTCAGCTACGCGCCAAGACGCCCCTCGCCGCGCCCGGCAGGCCAAACACTAGCCGCCGCCGCCGCCCGACAGCCCTGCGCCGTGCAGTGCCGCCCAAGCCACCCCGGCTCGCCACCTGGCGCCTGGAGCAGAGCCCTCTCGTCCACTAGCTCTTGCCGTCATCCCCAGCCACGCCACGTTGCCCTGCAAGCTACAGAGAGGAGGTTCGCCGGAGAGCTTATCCGGCCGCCGCGGAACCGACCTCCATCGCCTATTTAAGGAAGCCTCAAGCGTCTCCGAGCCCTCAGGTAGCCTCACGCCGTCTCACTAGCGCCCCCATCGCCACCAATTGGAGGGGAGCAGGTCTTCGTCAACCTCTCCGGTCAGTTCGGCCACCGCCGCCTCCCGGCTCCGTTCGGCGCAACCAGAGCTTCCCCCTCTCCAATCTCTTCACCAGAAGCCTTCTCTGCCTCCCCCGAACACTTCCCCCTACTCCATTTCGATCGAGAACCACCGCCGCCCCGAAACCACTTTTCCCCGAAGCTTCCCTCCGCCGAGGAGCTCGCCGCCGACAGCTCACGCCGTCCCCGCCGACCCAGCGACTACCAGCAGGATCGCCCTCGATCCGCGGATCCATCCCCGCCCTCCAGAGGCCGCGAGGAGCCGCCGCTCGCCGGCGTTGGTCGCCGGAGTCCCGCCTCCGCTCGGGACAGAGGGAGAAGGAGGAGGGGCGGACTAGTCAAACCTGACTAGTGGGCCACATAGGACCCACTGTCAGTGACACCCCGCGCTGTCCACGTGGATAAGTGGAGGCGTAAAGCCTAAAGTACGCCTCCTCTGTACCGAAAGCGTAATCTCGTCTGAACCGTTTTCTTTTCTGTTTTATTTTAAATAACAGATTTGACCAAATCTTTGACTGGCTATAACTTTTTAAATATAAGTCCAAATGAGTTGATTCTTTTTCCTACCTTCCTTAAATTTGGTCTAGTTTATTTTAAGATTTATTTGAAAAATTTTCAAACAACTTTTTGGTTCTGTTTTTGAAATGTGTGTTAATTCAAATATATTTTAAATAGGATTTTGGGAGAGAGAAGAAACTTTCAAAAGTTTTGGAGTGCACCCTGCCTTTCCACACATTGAAGGCAAGCATTCTGAACCCCGGCATAATATTTTTGGTGTGATCGTTGATACATTTATAACACCACCGCATTTCGAAGGTCTTGTTATTTCATGTGATATGATCATATGCATGGGTGCATGTTGTTGATTTCCATGCTGTTGGAAATGGACACACTTGTGATGATAATCACCCTCATATGCCTTGCATGTATACCGGCAGGAACCCGGGAAAAACTCTGCCTTGGGTAGGCTTGAGTTTGTCGCCGGTCTCCGTCGGGACGGTTATGTCTGGTATGGCATGGTAAGGCGATATGAGAGGTGACTCTGATGGATGAAATATATTCGTCATGCTAATCATGCAGGGAATACTTGAACCTCCTGAGTCGACCGTAGATCGAGTCTTGTTCCAGTAACCCCCATACTTGTTTCGTACTACCACTCGTCTCTATAGCAAGTAGAGTACGGTTCAGTAAGTTGTCAACCTCTTTCCAGCACACACCGTACAGAGAGGCCATGGTGGAAGATACCGGTTGTAGCTGGTAGGCAGGCCACCTGGTCCGGGGGCATGGGTGTTTCCGGTTGGGACCGAGAGGGGAGGCCACCCCTTAGAGCGCGCGATATAAATTTGATCCCATGCTACGCGAGGTTGTAGCCTCCCCACTTAGAGTTTGCTTAACAGGTGTCGTGGGTGATTCCAGACACGTGTGAGATAAGCTGGTGTGTGCAAGTTAGGTGTGTTTTCAACAAAAAGACCATAGACGGAATTAGTCCTGCTGGACTAGAGAAATCCGTTACTCGTGGGTAAAGAGTACACCCTCTGCAGAGAATAAACCTATTCGAATAGCCGTGTCCATGGTTAAGGATTACAGTCTGGGATGGGTCAGGTGTCGGTCTAGCGTCGGTCTTCGGAGGTGAAACGGTTATCCAGGAATGGAATTACTACTCGTGACTTGTGATATCTATGATTATTATTATTGTCGACTAACCCGTGATATTATTACCAAATATCTCTAGGATGGTTCTACCTCCTGGATATTCACTATGGGCATTTCTTTTAAAGCCCTTTATGTGGCGTCGCTCAGATGCCCGACTGTGGCATTTCTTTTAAAGCCCTTTCTGTGGCGTCGCTCAGACGCCCGACTGTGGCATTTCTTTTAAAGCCCTTTATGTGGCGTCGCTCAGACGCCCGACTGTGGCATTTCCTTTAAAGCCCTTTCTTTGGCGTCGCTCACACGCCGACTGTGGCATTTCCTTTAAATCCCTTTTGTGTGGCGTCGCTCAGACGCCCGACTGTGGCATTTCTTTTAAAGCCCTTTATGTGGCGTCGCTCAGACGCCCGATTGTGGCATTTCTTTTAAAGCCCTTTATGTGGCGTCGCTCAGATGCCCGATTGTGGCATTTCTTTTAAAGCCCTTTATGTGGCGTCGCTCAGACGCCCGACTGTGGCATTTCTTTTAAAGCCCTTTATGTGGTGTCGCTCAGACGCCCGACTGTGGCATTTCTTTTAAAGCCCTTTATGTGGCGTCGCTCAGACGCCCGACTGTGGCATTTCTTTTAAAGCCCTTTATGTGGTGTCGCTCAGACGCCCGACTGTGGCATTACTTGTTATTTATTTCATAAATTTTAATGCTACTCTGTTATTGAAATTTTATAAATAAATTGCTTGCACGCATCCGAGATTTATTTATCTTTTGTGACTGACGTCATGAGCATAAAAATAATTTTAGCACATCATGGTTATATTATACCTGTGTTCATAATGTTTGCGAGTACATTCAAAGTACTCACTGGCTTGTTCCTGGCTATTGTCTTGGCCAGATTTTGCTCGCACAGAGAGGAGCGACGCGATGCCAGCCCCGGAACCCACTCGATGGAGATAGCAGCCTCGCAAAGATAGGAATTTAGCCTGGTCAGCTGTTCCCGTGGGGAATGGAGTCCCATAGACACTGGTGTTCACAACCCGCTTCCGCCATCAACCACTAGAAACCATTTTTTGTACTCACAGGCCAGAATGGTCGTGTACTACATATTTTTTTTGTATTTTTTGCTTGGAATTTCTGTATCAAGTTAGAGCCTCATCAGCTAACAGTAATCCTGGGGCTGATGAGCACGACGGTCTTTTCTGGAAATTTATTACCCGGAAAACCCGGTCGTGACAGACTTGGTATCAGAGCCAGGCTGACCATTGGCTAATCCTATCTTAGCCAGGTCAATAAACTTAGGCAAACCAACCCACCAGACCTTAACCAAACCCCAGCCAAGCTTCTCGTGCAAGATAGCCACACAGTGACCCCAACACCTTTTGGCAGTCGGTGCCCAACCTATCAACCTAACCTGTCACTCATGCGCCAGTGACCGGCCCCTAAATAGTCCTTTCTCACAAGCGTGCGAAGGAAGATTCCGTCCCCTTTTTCCTATAAAAAGGGCGCGCTAGCACGAAACCAGCACAGCACAGCCGCTACCCCAAACCGAGCCACAATGCCTGGACCTGTAGTGCACAACGAAACCACAACAACCAACCTTGGAGGTTTTGTGACCATCCTCGCAAACCTCACCCGTCGTGCCTACGCGTTAGAGGAGCCACCAGAATATGTTGTGTATCAAGGACCCATGAGCGGTGAAGACCGCCAATTCTGGGCCACTGTGCACATTTACGGTAGGAGTCTAGCACCCGAGCGTCCCTACCGGTTCACCGGAAGAACAACTTCCTTTGAGCCACAAGCCATCCAGCTAGCCGCTCGAGAGGCTATAGTTCATCTCAGGCACTTGTCGCCCAGAGTTAACTGTCGCTCGTTCCACTACTATCCCAGACGTGAAGGGTATGGTAGACCACCCCAAGTTGCCAATGGAGATCACGAGACGGACCCCGCATTGTTGCACCTAGTGCGCTATGTAAGTGCACTAGAGGCACTGTTCGACCAGATCACTATTGATCTAATCGCAGCTCGTGGAGAGCTGATTCGTCGAGCCCCGGCGAGAGAAGAAAACGAGCCCAACATCGACAACCCAGTCGTGCTATTTGGACAACCGATCGATACCCCGAGATCTGCCCCAGCCATCGGCCAAGGTGCTACGATAACCCCAGAAGTGCTTCGACGCATTTTGGGAGCACCCTCCAACGGGGTTGTGGCCAACAATCCCTGCAATGGTCATTCTCACTACCCCGACCCTGCAGTTCCTCCGCCATCTCCGACTAATCCCGACAGAGAGACACGTGGAGAAGCCTCGACATCCACCAGGCACACCCGTTTAGACATAAACGAAGTAGACTAAGCAGTATGACTAGCACCAAGTTTCAATGTATCCTCGCCTTGTAATCACGCGACCGTGTATATTAACGCAGCCTCTCGTTGTGCCTCTGTCTTAATAGTAGCCTTGCATATTTGGTCAGCGCATAGCTGCATATTTTTCCTAGCACAACTACCAAAACCAACCCGACGGCAACCACAGTAACACGTCTCTTTATGAGATATGTATATCTCTGACACTGACCCGACCTTTGGAGCTAAGCTGGAATTTTTTTTACCTTTCACCACGGTAAAACAATCCGGCTCCATTGCTATATAAAGGCCACCTTGTGACCTTACCTAGCAACCCTCACTTTGTGCACAACACTCACGCTTTTTCCTGTCATGCCGAACCCCAGCATTCATCTGAGAACCCCAGATGCAACTCCAGGTAGCTTTGTCAAAATATTGTGGGATTTTACGTGCAGTATCATGGGTTCTACCCAGCCACCCCAGTACGAGCTGTTCAAATCAAGGATCACCCCATCCACCTCAGAATATTGGGCAGCAGTACACATTCCCCCTGTAGACCCCAACCAAGATCCAACGGAAGTTTCCTTCATGGGGAAATCTATGCCAACCCCACACTTGGCCATAGAGGCTGCTGCGAAAGAAGCGATTGCTCGTCTTCGATCCGCAGTACCCTATGCCCGTGAACGAGGATATTATTACTTTCCGAGTCGTGCAGCACCCGGAGAAGTAACATCTTTTCCTGGTGGACGTATTGAGAGAGACCCAGTTCTGGCCAACCTTATCCAGTACATCATTGCTCAAGAGCATTTAAACCAGTGAGTGATGGATTATCTCCAGAGCCTCGCAGATTTAAATCCTCAGATTGCCATCGGCAGACCACTGAGACCCGACACGGAGAGACGCATACATCGACTGGTCAATCCACTGCCTCCAATTGAAGAAGAATGTATTCCTTTACCAGAGACATTTTATCACGACCCCGCCCAGTTACCATTTTCATTTTAAACGTCACTGCTGTATTTGTTCTTTGTTGCATTTATTCATGTGTGTGAGTTATGCGTAATACCCTGAGTTTGTACGACGAGTCAATTATTTGGCCCCTGCTAATGTGTGTAGTTTTGGTTGTGGTTTATGCTCCTTTAAATTAACTGTTTTTCCCTCGCAAAACCCTGGAGTGAGATTTTCTTTTCCCTGAGTTGCTACATCTACACTTTCTCACGACGTGGATTATTTAATTTCACACAGCACCATGAGAAGACTCACAACCATAATCATTCGATCTCATACACTGTTTACAAAACTTTGCAATGGTGTTTCATCCAGCTAATCACCCCCCTAACAACAGTTAGCACCTGGCACACCGCATCTACTCCTCATGATCACCACCACCGCGGAGAACCAACACCCGAGCCGCAACATTGCAATACTCATCGAAGATTATCGCGCACAGGAGCACAGAGAGCCCCAGCAGTGTCGCCAGCCCTCCGCATATCAGGATCACAAACCAGTCCGGCATCGCCTCCGCCATTAGAGCCTCGACCGAGCTTCTGTAAGCAGTAATGGAGAAAGAAGGAGGAGGAGAAGTGAGGCCAGGTGTGAGGAAGAAGAGAGAGGCACCCCGGTCGTTTTTATAGCTCGAGCTCGGTGTACGGTGGGCGAAGTCCACCAACGCCGCTCGTCGCCGATCGCCGGTGTTCGGAGTCGAATCCGCGAGCAGTGCCGACAGCGCACTGGCCCGCAAGGTGAGTGCACGCTGCACCAGCAGCTAGCACGCCGCGCACTACCACGGTACGGCCTAGATGCCCTACACACTAGGCGTCGCCGGTGGAGGAAGCGCGCGGGAGAGAGGAGAAAGAAAGGGCCAGAGGGAGAAGAAGAGGAGACTGACAGTGGACCCCGGGTCCACCTGTCGGCCAGAGAGAGCACTGTGCTCTCGGGTACGACCAGCGTATATCTAAATTTAGGAGTTATCCTAAATTTATATCCAGCGTAGAAATCACCCGTTTTTGTCCCGAACCGTAGACTTTTCCGCGCAGCCCCAGTTTTTCACACTGTGGTTTTTCACCACTTATTGCCCTCTCACTGTAGCCACATCTTTATTGCGTAAATTATTTTCTTAACACCACTTTTAGCAAATCTCGAGGACCGAGATTTTTCTTAAGGGGGTTAGTATTGTGACACCCCAAAATTTTGGCCTTGTTTTAAGGGAATAAAATTTTGCCAGGATTTAAAACTTTGAATTTTTGAAATCCATTTTGATTTTTGTTTAAATCATTTCCTTCCCTGTTATGATGAGTTTTCCCAAAAAGAAAACTTTTCAAAAATGTTGTTGGACTTGTTTAACCTCTCAAGAAAAACTTTCCTTTCATCAGTGTAACTAATTAAATAATTAAGTTGCTTGATCTTTATTTTCTTGAAAAGGGTTTTCTAGGTTAAATGGCCATATTTGAACTACAACCATTTGATAAATTCACTTAAAATTCCCACAAAAATTTGGAGATGTACTGTGATGTTTTTAAATCACTTTTATGCTAAAATATATTTCATTCATGAAATATTTTAAGCTCTACACTAAATTTTTCTTCTCTGGTCCAGAGTGCATTTTGCACTACAACCTATTTAAATATTTCTTTAAAACTTCTACCAAAATTAAGGGAGGTCAGTAGGAGCCTATTATTTTGCTTTGTGCAAAAACCTATTTATGTTCTTTGAAAAATTTGAGTGAATCAACCTCATCTTCATTCTGGACCAACTTGATGGTTTGTACAGCAACCATGTTTTTACTTGCTCTTTAACCCTTGATCATTTCTCCTACTTGTAGTCCCCCATGTTAAACCCTTAAGTCCAGGAGCATGCACCTTTTGGATCATTTTTGGTGCATGAAATAATGTCATCTATTTCCTGTCCAGAATTGAAATTCTGCTAAAGTTACACTAACAAGTTTCTTCTTTTGGCCAAATAACCTCACCACTCTCTCTTGCATCTAAGGAGATCTTGATCTGGAGATTTAGGCCACCCCAAGAGTTGCTTAGAAGCCTTTAACATTTTGTCAAACACCTGGTGTGCATGGCCAGTTTTGACATGAGTTTTGGCATTACACTGTGAACCTAATCCCCTGGCCAGACCAGCATGTCCAATGGTTTTGCCTTAAACTATAACCCCACCCTGCTAACTTTCTTGTGGTTGGAGCCCCCTAACATGCCATAGCATTTCGTCGAGCACGTCCCGTGCGTGCACTGGACGCGCCCAGAGCGCGCAAATTGCAGCCACGCGGCCGAGCCGACACGCTGGCCCCCTAGCTTTGGCCCACACGGTAGCATCACGCCACGCGCTCCCCTTCTCTCAGCTACGCGCCAAGCCGCCCCTCGCCGCGCCCGGCAGGCCAAACACTAGCCGCCGCCGCCGCCCGACAGCCCTGCGCCGTGCAGCGCCGCCCAAGCCACCCCGGCTCGCCACCTAGCCCCTGGAGCAGTGCCCTCTCGTCCACTAGTTCTTGCCGTCATCCCCAGCCACGCCACGTTGCCCTGCAAGCTACAAAGAGGAGGTTCGCCGGAGAGCTTATCCGGCCGCCGCGGAACCGACCTCCATCGCCTATTTAAGGAAGCCCCGAGCGTCTCCGAGCCCTCATGTAGCCTCACGCCGTCTCACTAGCGCCCCCATCGCCACCAATTGGAGGGGAGCAGGTCTTCGTCAACCTCTCCGGTCAGTTCGGCCACCGCCGCCTCCCGGCTCCGTTCGGCGCAACCAGAGCTTCCCCCTCTCCAATCTCTTCACCAGAAGCCTTCTCTGCCTCCCCCGAACACTTCCCCCTACTCCATTTCGATCGAGAACCACCGCCGCCCCGAAACCACTTTTCCCCGAAGCTTCCCTCCGCCGAGGAGCTCGCCGCCGACAGCTCACGCCGTCCCCGCCGACCCAGCGACTACCAGCAGGATCGCCCTCGATCCGCGGATCCATCCCCGCCCTCCAGAGGCCGCGAGGAGCCGCCGCTCGCCGGCGTTGGTCGCCGGAGTCCCGCCTCCGCTCGGGACAGAGGGAGAAGGAGGAGGGGCGGACTAGTCAAACCTGACTAGTGGCCCACATAGGACCCACTGTCAGTGACACCCCGCGCCGTCCACGTGGATAAGTGGAGGCGTAAAGCCTAAAGTACGCCTCCTCTGTACCGAAAGCGTAATCTCGTCTGAACCGTTTTCTTTTCTGTTTTATTTTAAATAACAGATTTGACCAAATCTTTGACTGGCTATAACTTTTTAAATATAAGTCCAAATGAGTTGATTCTTTTTCCTACCTTCCTTAAATTTGGTCTAGTTTATTTTAAGATTTATTTGAAAAATTTTCAAACAACTTTTTGGTTCTGTTTTTGAAATGTGTTTTAATTCAAATATATTTTAAATAGGATTTCGGGAGAGAGAAGAAACTTTCAAAAGTTTTGGAGTGCACCCTGCCTTTCCACACATTGAAGGCAAGCATTCTGAACCCCGGCATAATATTTTTGGTGTGATCGTTGATACATTTATAACACCACCGCATTTCGAAGGACTTGTTATTTCATGTGATATGATCATATGCATGGGTGCATGTTGTTGATTTCCATGCTGTTGGAAATGGACACACTTGTGATGATAATCACCCTCATATGCCTTGCATGTATACCGGCAGGAACCCGGGAAAAACTCTGCCTTGGGTAGGCTTGAGTTTGTCGCCGGTCTCCGTTGGGACGGTTATGTCTGGTATGGCATGGTAAGGCGATATGAGAGGTGACTCTGATGGATGAAATATATTCGTCATGCTAATCATGCAGGGAGCCTCCTGAGTCGACCGTAGATCGAGTCTTGTTCCAGTAACCCCCATACTTGTTTCGTACTACCACTCGTCTCTACAGCAAGTAGAGTATGGTTCAGTAAGTTGTCAACCTCTTTCCAACACACACCGTACAGAGAGGCCATGGTGGAAGATACCGGTTGTAGCTGGTAGGCAGGCCACCTGGTCCGGGGGCATGGGTGTTTCCGGTTGGGACCGAGAGGGGAGGCCACCCCTTAGAGCGCGCGATATAAATTTGATCCCACGCTACGCGAGGTTGTAGCCTCCCCACTTAGAGTTTCTTAACAGGTGTCGTGGGTGATTCCAGACACGTGTGAGATAAGCTGGTGCGTGCAAGTTAGGTGTGTTTTCAACAAAAAGACCGTAGACGGAATTAGTCCTGCTGGACTAGAGAAATCCGTTACTCGTGGGTAAAGAGTACACCCTCTGCAGAGAATAAACCAATTCGAATAGCCGTGTCCATGGTTAAGGATTACAGTCTAGGATGGGTCAGGTGTCGGTCTAGCGTTGGTATTCGGAGGTGAAACGGTTATCCAGGAATGGAATTACTACTCGTGACTTGTGATATCTATGATTATTATTATTGTCGACTAACCCGTGATATTATTACCAAATATCTCTAGGATGGTTCTACCTCCTGGATATTCACTATGGGCATTTCTTTTAAAGCCCTTTATGTGGCGTCGCTCAGACGCCCGACTGTGGCATTTCTTTTAAAGCCCTTTCTGTGGCGTCGCTCAGAGGCCCGACTGTGGCATTTCTTTTAAAGCCCTTTATGTGGCGTCGCTCAAACGCCCGACTGTCGCATTTCCTTTAAAGCCCTTTGTGTGGCGTCGCTCAGACGCCCGACTGTGGCATTTCCTTTAAAGCCCTTTGTGTGGCGTCGCTCAGACGCCCGACTGTGGCATTTCTTTTAAAGCCCTTTATGTGGCGTCGCTCAGACGCCCGATTGTGGCATTTCTTTTAAAGCCCTTTATGTGGCGTCGCTCAGACGCCCGATTGTGGCATTTCTTTTAAAGCCCTTTATGTGGCGTCGCTCAGACGCCCGACTGTGGCATTTCTTTTAAAGCCCTTTATGTGGTGTCGCTCAGACGCCCGACTGTGGCATTTCTTTTAAAGCCCTTTATGTGGCGTCGCTCAGACGCCCGACCGTGGCATTTCTTTTAAAGCTCTTTATGTGGTGTCGCTCAGACGCCCGACTGTGGCATTACTTGTTATTTATTTCATAAATTTTAATGCTACTCTGTTATTGAAATTTTATAAATAAATTGCTTGCACGCATCCGAGATTTATTTATCTTTGGTGACTGACGTCATGAGCATAAAAATAATTTTACCACATCATGGTTATATTATACCTGTGTTCATAATGTTTGCGAGTACATTCAAAGTACTCACTGGCTTGTCCCTGGCTATTGTCTTGGCCAGATTTTGCTCGCACAGAGAGGAGCGACGCGATGCCAGCCCCGGAACCCACTCAATGGAGATAGCAGCCTCGCGAAGATAGGAATTTAGCCTGGTCAGCTGTTCCCGTGGGAAATGGAGTCCCATAGACACTGGTGTTCACAACCCGCTTCCGCCATCAACCACTAGAAACCATTTGTTGTACCCACAGGCCAGAATGGTCTTGTACTACATATTTTTTTTTGTATTTTTTTGCTTGGAATTTCTGTATCAAGTTGGAGCCTCATCAGCTAACAGTAATCCTGGGGCTGATGAGCACGAGGTCTTTTCTGGAAATTTATTACCCGGAAAACCCGGTCGTGACACTATGGAGGTGATTTGAAGGTCCCTTTGTTTCGGTGCAAATGGGTCAATATGACACGAGGCGGGGTAACGGAAGACCCGCAGTACGGAATGACAACAGTGGATCTCAACAATCTTGCGTATGCAGATGAACCATTCGTCCTAGCCAATGATGTGGCGCAGGTTTTTTATGTGAAAGACATGTCTACCAGGCCAAGAAAAAGAAAAGATAAGGAAGCGAATGGATCATACGACGAGCCAAAGCGCCACATAGTTCTTTCAGGAAAAAGAAACATCGTGGGAGTGGATGACAAGACAGACATGTCAGAAGATTATGAAAAGTTGGATGAAATTGCTCCATTCACAGTGAATATTGACCCGAGCATCTAGTTAAATGATGAAGATTTTCCATGGCTACGGCGCAGAGGGACACACGCGAAGAAAAAGTTTCACACCCAAAGATCTGGGATGTGATCGGCTTCACTATCATCACTTTCTTCTGTGTTTCACACCCAGGAGGGGATCTCTGTAATAGTTAGGGTAGTTATGTGTTTTGGCATTTGAAACGCGAAGAAATTTTATGTGCAAACAAATTCTTTTCATGCATTTACTGATTTTTTCCAGCTAAATGACACTGAAATTGAAAAGCATTTCAAATGAACTCATAAAAGGTTGAAAGTTGGCATGGTATCATCATTTCATCCAAATAGCATGTGCAAAAAAGTAGAGATGGTTATGGCAAAAACTGGATGCACTTCGTGTACAAAATGGACAATCTCTTTCGAAATGTCAGGGTTTCCGACGAAAACTCAACTGTTAACAAGGCATTTCATTTTTTAAATAACCTAAGCATTACCAAATTGAATATAATGATAAAACACACTAATATTAAACATAAGAAAAAAGAATCACTGAAAAATCTTTTTTCAAAGTTAAGTTATTCGCAATCTAGTGATTCACACAAATTTCAAATAATTCAAAATTTAAACTATTCAAATTTGAAAACTACCGGCACTAACAGAAAGTTTGTAATTTTTTGCACCTAAAGCAAAAATATTCACAAAGAAACTCTAAATACAGCAAAATACAACTCAAAAATAAATAAAACAAAAATAAATAAAGCGAAAAAAATTAAGAAAATAAAAAAGCCCGCCTACTGGGCCAAAGCGGCCTGCATACGACTAGGAACCCAACCTTTTGTTGGGCCAGGATGCAGGCCCGCAAAGGCCCAGTAGGCCCACAGGGCAGCACTGAAGAGGTAGGCATAGTAGGCCTGCTTAGGAGAGGAGCTCGAGAGAGCTACCGCACTGGGGCTTATAAACCAGTGCAGTAGCCCCTCGACTAGCGAGGTGGGACTAAACTTGCGCACCGCCTGGAGCCAGCGCACCCCCTTTAGTACTGGATGGTGGCTCCAACCGGTACTAAAGGGGGGGTCTTTAGTACCGGTTGGTGCCACGACCCGGTACTAAAGGGTGGTGCTTCCCGCCGCTTGGCCTGGCCAAAACAGACCTTTAGTACCGGTTGGTGGCACCAACCGCTACTAAAGGTCTATCCTATATATACAACAGTTGAAAAAATTTCACTTCCCTCTCTGTTTCTTCCCTCTCCATCGCGCCGTCCTGCCCCGATCGACGCCGTCCCCATCGACGTCACCGTCCCCGCCCCTCGTCGCCGACCCCGGCCGTCCCCGCCCCTCGTCGCCGTCCCCGTCGACGTCACCGCCCCGGCCGTCCACGTCCCCGTCGTCCCCGTCGCTGCGCCCCGCCCCATCGTCGCCGCGCCCCGCCCCGTCGTCGCCGGCCCGTCCCGTCGTTGCCGCCCCGTCGTCGCTGCCCCGTCGTTGCCTCGCTGGTGAGCTCACCCCGGCCGCCATGTTCACACGGACACACATGTACACACGACACACACACACACACACACACAAATTATAGAATTTTAGTTATAGAATTTTTTCTGTTTTCTAGTTATAGAAATGTTAGAAATTGTTCTGTTTTGTAGTTATAAAAATATTTTTAGAATTGTTAGTTATATAGAAATATTTTTTAGTTATATAAATATTTATAGAAATGTTAGCAATTTTTCTATTTTTTAGTTATAGAAATATTAGAAATGTTAGTTATATAGTCAGAAATGTTAGAAATTTTAGAATTAGTTTTAGTTTGTTGAATTAGATTAATGTCAAATTGTTAGAACTTGCATATATAGAATGTTAGATTAATGTCACTTTTTGCGGGCATATAGTATTTGTTCTCGACGATATGCCCGGCCTGCATCCTCGCCGTCGACCCGTTCGTGACGACGTGATGCTTCAAAGGACCCATGTCCGGGACTGGGCTTCGCCGGGCTGGCACTGGGAGGTGCTACCTGGAGGTGCGCGCCGCTTGGTGAGGAACCCGGCCTCGTGTCCCATCGTCGACCCTGATCTCCTTTGGTGGCGTTCGCGTGGGCCACATTCGGTGCAGAGGTAGCCAGCCCCGCCGGAGGTGGTGCGTGCTGACCCACAAGTGAGAGGATCTATCGTAGTCCTTTCGATAAGGAAGAGTGTCGAACCCAACAAGGAGCAGAAGGAAATGATAAGCTGTTTTCAGCAAGGTATTCTCTGCAAGTACTGAAATAAGTAGTAACAGATAGTTTTGTGATAGGATAAATTGTAACGAGTAACAAGTAACAAAAGTAAATAAAGTGCAGCAGGGTGGCCCAATCATTTTTGTAGCAAAGGACAAGCCTGGACAAACTCTTATAATAAGAAAAGTGCTCCCGAGGACACATGGGAATATCGTCAAGCTAGTTTTCATCACGCTCATATGATTCGCGTTCGGTACTTTGATAATTTGATATGTGGGTGGACCGGTGCTTGGGTACTGCCCTTACTTGGACAAGCATCCCACTTATGATTAACCTCTATTGCAAGCATCCGCAACTACAACAAAAGTATTAAGGTAAACCTAACCATAGCATGAAACATATGGATCCAAATCAGCCCCTTACGAAGCAACGCATAAATTAGGGTTTAAGCTGCTGTCACTCTAGCAGCCCATCATCTACTTATTACTTCCCAATGTCTTCTCTAGGCCCAAATAATGGTGAAGTGTTATGTAGTCGACGTTCACATAACACCACTAGAGGTTAGACAACATACATCTTGTCAAAATATCAAACGAATACCAAATTCACATGACTACTAATAGCAAGACTTCTCCCTTGCCCTCACGAACAAACATAACTACTCACAAAGCATATTCATGTTCATAATCAGAGGGGTAATAATGTGCATATAGGATCTGAACATATGATCTTCCACCAAATAAACCAACTAGCATCAACTACAAGGAGTAATCAACACTACTAGCAACCTACTAGCACCAATTCAGGACTTCGAGGCAAGAATTGGATACAAGAGATGAACTAGGGTTTGGAGATGAGATGGTGCTGGTGAAGATGTTGATGAGATTGCCCTCTCCCGATGAGAGGAGCGTTGGTGATGACGATCGTGATGATTTCCCCCTCCCGGAGGGAAGTGCCCCCGGCAGAACAGCTCTGCCGGAGCCCTAGATTGGTTCCGCCAAGGTTCCGCCTCGTGGCGGAGGAGTCTCGTCCCGAAAGGTTCTCTGCTATTTTTTTTCTCATCGAAAGACTTCATATGGGAGAAGATGGACGTCGGAGAGCCACCAGGGGGCCCACAAGGTAGGGGGGCGCGCCCACGGGGGCGCCTCCCACCCTCGTGAGCAGGGTGTGGGCCCCCTGGCCTTCATCTTTGGCGATGATTTTTCTTTATTTATTTTAAGGTATTCCGTGGAGTTTCAGGACTTTTGGAGTTGCACAGAATAGTCCTTCAATATTAGCTCCTTTTCCAACCCAGAATTCCAGCTGTCGGCATTCTCCCTCTTCATGTAAACCTTGCAAAATAAGAGAGAATAGCCATAATTTTTGTGACATAACGTGAAATAACAGCCCATAATGCAATAAATATTGACATAAAAGCATGATGCAAAATGGACGTATCAACTCCCCCAAGCTTCGACCTCGCTTGTCCTCAAGCGAAAAGCCAATAACAATAAATATGTCCTCATGTTTAGAGGTAGAGGCGTCGACAATAATAAAATACAGACATGAAGGCATCATGATTATTTCATAACAACAACATATATAGATTTTTTCATATGATTACTTATGTTCGAGTGATGATCTTTTCACAAAGCCAAAATATGAATCAGAAACCTTATTGGGCACCAACAATTATAATCTCAGTCATTGAAGCAATTGCAATTTATTGTAACATCAGAAAGAGTCTATGTCAGAGCTTAAAAGCAAGTCCACATACTCAATTATCACTTAGTCCTTCACAATTGCTAACACTCACGCAATACTTGTGGTTGCGGAGTTTTAATCAGACACAGAGAAAGATAGGGTCTTATAATTGCCCCACAACTTTTTACCTCAAGGGTAATGTCAACAATAATAATTCATGCTCCCCCACATCCAATTATATATATATATATATATATATATATATATATATATATATATATATATATATATATATATATATATATATATCATGTTCTTTCCAACATGCTGAGCTTGCCAAAGGATAAAATGAAAAAGGAGGGGTGAAGATCACCGTGAGTCTTGGATAAGGTAGAGGATAATAATAAAAGATAGGCCCTTCGCAGAGGGAAGCAGAGGTTGTCATGCGCGTTTAGGGTTGATGCACAAAATGTTAATGCAAAAGAACGTCACTTTATATTGCCCCTTGCATGTGGACCTTTATTATGCAGTCCGTCGCTTTTATTGCGTCCACAACAAGTTCGTACAAAGCTTATTTCTCTGCACTAATAAGTCATGCATATTTAGAGAGCAATTTTTATTGCTTGCACCGATGACAACTTACTTGAAGGATCTTACTCAATCCATAGGTAGATATGGTGGACTCTCATGGCAAAATTGGTTTAAGGGTATTTTGAAGCACAAGTAGTATTTCTACTTAGTGCTGAGAATTGGCTAGCATGAGGGGGAAAGGCAAACTCAACACGGTAGAGGAACCATGACAACATACTTTATCTCAGATGTAAGAAAACGTAACTCATTATGTTGTCTTCCTTGCCCAACCTCAACTCTTTAGCATGTCATATTTTAATGAGTGCTCCCAATCATAAAAGATGTCAATGATAATATATCTATATGTGAAACCTCTCTTTCCTTATTACTTCCTATTAATTGCAACGATGACGAAAGCTATATTTGCCAACTCCCAACAACTTTTAATCATCATACTTTTTCTATGTGAAGTCATTACTTTCACTAAGATCAATACGAACTCTTTGATTCTTTTTATTCTATTTCTTCTAATCACCCAAGATCATGGCAAAATACTCAAGCCCTTGACTCAACACTAATCTTTATTATATAGCTCACAGACTCGATTACAAAGAAGGAACATAAAGCAAAACTCAAAACTAGATCATGCCATGACTTTATTCTACTAAATCAAGATACTACTAATAGGATCGAACTAAGAAAAACAGTAAAGATAGGAGTTGTGATGGTGATACGATACCAGGGCACCTCCCCCAAGCTTGGCAGTTGCCAAGGGGAGTGCCCATACCCATGTGATTATGTCTCCTTCCTTGTTGGCGGTGGAGGTGTTGATGATGATGCACGCTTGTCGTCCACCTTCCATGGCATAGGCTCACCATCATAGAATGATGATCGAGTCTCCGGAATCCTCAAATCTGCAGCCGAACTCATCCTTTTGAATCTATATTCATACTCACAGTTTTGGTTTTGCAGATCATAGATTTGGGCTTGGAGGTGTTCGATCTTCTCGTGTAGCTTATAGATGGCTTCCTCGGTCTTCTTGGCATCCGGCTCATAGTTGTTGGTGAACTCTGGGAGCATCTTGTGGGTAGCATTGATTCCACGCTCCACCATCCCCTGGCACTTGAAAACTTGTTTCTCTATTTCTTCGCGCCTCAACTCCATGCTTCTAGTTCCCTTTGGTCCCTCAACATCGCGGATGTGCAGCAACCCATCACGCATCTCAATGGTTTGAGGGTGTCGCAGCACCTCCGCGAGGTAAGGGTTGATAACCTTCTCGAAGAACTTGTCCTTGGAAGCACTTGGGGTCGTCATGATGATCTAGACCTGTCAGAAAAACAGCTCGAAACAAGAACAGGGGAGATTTGCGTGATACGAGAGTCAAAACCTTCGGGAGTATATATAATGAATTTTTACCGAACAAAATACATACTGTGCAAGGAAACGGAGTCCGGGGGGCACACAAGGTCCTCACGAGGTAGGGGGGCGCCCAGGGGGGTAGGGCACGCCCTCCACCCTCGTGGAGGCCTCGTGTCCTCCCCAGACTGCTACTTATTTTTCTATTTTTCTAAATATTCCAAAACAAAGAAATATTGCCTTAAAAATTGTTTTGGAGTCGGTTTACTTACCGTACCACATACCTATTACTTTTCGGAGTCTGGAACGTTCTGGAAAGTGTCCCTTATGTATTCCTCCGGGGTTACGGTTTCAATAATATTAGTTTCAACATTCATAGGATTACCTGAAATATAGTGTTTGATCCTTTGACCGTTTACCACCTTCGGATTTGTGCCTGTGAAGTTGTTGATTTTTATGGCACCGGAACGATAGACCTCATCGATAACGTAAGAACCTTCCCATTTGGAGAGAAGTTTTCCTCCAAAAAATCTTAAACGAGAGTTGTATAGCAATACATAATCACCTACCTCAAACTCACACTTTTGTATCCTTTTATCATGCCAACGTTTGACTTTTTCGTTGAATAGCTTGGCATTCTCATAAGCTTGGGTTCTCCATTCATCAAGTGAGCTAATATCAAACAACCTCTTCTCACCAGCAAGTTTGAAGTCATAATTGAGCTCTTTGATAGCCCAATATGCCTTATGTTCAAGTTCAAGAGGTAAATGACACGCTTTTCCATAAACCATTTTATACGGAGACATACCCATAGGATTCTTATATGCAGTTCTATAGGCCCATAATGCATCATCAAGTTTTTTGGACCAATTCTTCCTAGACCTATTGACAGTCTTTGCAAAATTAATTTGAGCTCTCTATTGCTCAATTCTACCTGACCACTAGACTGCGGGTGATATGGAGATGCAATTCTATGATTAACGTCATATTTAGCGAGCATCTTACGGAAAGCACCATGAATAAAGTGTGAACCACCATCAGTCATTAAGTATCTTGGGACTCCAAACCTCGGAAAAATAACTTCCTTAAGCATTTTAATAGAAGTGTTATGATCAGCACTACTAGTTGGAATAGCTTCTACCCACTTAGAACGTAATCAACAGCAACTAAAATATGAGTGTATCCATTAGAGGCAGGAAAAGGTACCATATAATCAAAGCCTCAAACATCAAATGGCTCAATAACAAGTGAATAATTCATAGGCATTTCTTGACGTCTACTGATATTACCAATTCTTTGACATTCATCGCAAGATAAAAAAACTTACGGGCATCCTTGAAGAGAGTAGGCCAATAAAAGCCGGATTGCATTACCTTATGTGCAATTCTATCTCCAGTGTGCTGTCCTCCATAAGCCTCGGAGTGACACTTGCGTAGGATCTGTTCCTGTTCATGCTCAGGTACACAACGTCTAATAACACCATCTACCACTACTAGAAAAAGGGCTATAGATGGGATTGACACTAATGGCGCACCAGAGAGTAGGTGCGCCATTAGTATATACTAATGGCGCACCACCTTCTGATACGCCATTAGAATTGAAACTACTAATGGCGGACCAGGCAAAGAGTGCGCCATTAGTATCAATTTTTTTTGAACTAGCGCGCCTATCCAAACATACTAATGGCGCATCCAGATAAAGTGCGCCATTAGTACTTGTAACTACTAATGGCGCACCGGGAAAAGGGTGCGCCATTAGTACCAATTTTTTTTTGAACTAGTTCGCCTATCCAAACATACTAATGGCGCATCCTGACGTAGTGCGCCATTAGTAGTTGTAACTACTAATGGCGAACGGTGCAAAGGGTGCGCCATTAGTATTAATTTTTTTTAACTAGTGTGCCTGTCCAAACATACTAATGGCGCATCAGGATAAAGTGCGCCATTAGTAGTTTAATCTAGTAATGGCGCACTGCGGATCAGTGCGCCATTAGTATTTTTTTTTTGCAAAACTACTAATGGCGCACCTTCTGGATTACTAATGGCGCATTTAGTGCTGGTGCGCCATTAGTAAGTGGGCAGCAACAAGATATTTTGGACAGCCCTCTCCTACCCACACTCACTTTCTCCCCACTTCATTCTCTCCACCTCCTCCTTGTCTCGGGTGCCTCCTCTTTTTCACCTCATTTCCACCATAGATTCATTCAAATTAAGTGGTTACATTACCTTGTTTTAATAGGTAAGTAAGGGGGGAAGCTATATTTATGTTGTTCTCCCTACAACAATGTGCACATACACTTTTTACGGCCTAGCTAGATCTATGTATGTTCGTGGTGTTGCATATGTTTGTGGTGTTGCAAATGTGTTTGTGTTTGGAGGTGTACCGGTATTTGAAATGCGATAGTTGCCAATATTTTGCCGGAATGTTGATTCATTTCCGTTTCGGCGAGAATTTTGGCAATAAGCATTCTTTTTGGTCCTATTTTTAGGGAAAGTCATGCCAAATTTTTGTTTGGTTCTAAAATATCGTTTTGCTCTACCCCGCAGGCGACCATGGTCCGCACGATGATCGAAGGCATCGTGAATAGGTTTTTGAGGTCCGCGAAGGCCGAGATGCTTCAAAAGAACGAGACAGAGATAAGATGTCCGTGTCGAAGATGCAAGCTGAAGAGCCTTATTGCGGACCCGGATTCCGGGCAGGTGCGGGACCACCTGCTCTTGCGTGGTTTCATGGATGGCTATCGGTGGCAAGGTGATGAAGATGACTACGAAGTCGTCCATGGGGGCCGGGCAAGAAATGAGGAAGGGAAGCAAGACAACCACCGCGGCTCGGGCGGGCGAGAAGACGAAGAATCCCCAGGAGATGATCACGACGGTGATGTTGTACACAGTCATCATGTAGAAGATGCAGGACATGATGATGAGGAAGATGCCGGAGCAGGCGACGGGCATGATCATGAAGATGATGATGCCGGCGGAGTAGACGACGCTGGACCCTCGATGGGCTGGGTGCAGGACCCTCATATTCAAGAGCTGCTTCTCAAGCAGACGGATAACGCCAGAGCTGCCGCCCGAGAGAAAGCCAAGATGGATCAACTTGAGTTAGACGCGGTTACTCCAGTGTATGAAGGATGCAGGCCCGAGGATACCCGCCTGAAAGTAATGCTCATGGCTCTGGAGATGAAGGTAAAACACAAAATGACCGACGCATGCTTCGACGAGAACATGTCATTCTGGCACGAACGTCTTCCCAAGGGGAACAAGTGCCCGACCAGTTTGGAGGAGGCGAAGAAAAGCGTGTGTCCTCTCGATTTACCGCACGTGAAATACCATGTGTGCATGAACAATTGCATCATTTATCGGGACGAGCACGCGGAGTCTACCATATGTCCGGTGTGCGGCGTCACTCGATACAAAAAGAGGAAGAAAGCTCCTCGAAAAGTGGTGTGGTACTTTCCGATCACTCCTCGTCTGCAGCGCTATTTCGCGGACCCTAAGGTAGCAAAGCTCCTGCGTTGGCACGCGGATAGGGAGGAGAAGAAGCGAGAAGATGACGCAAATGATCCGGAGATAGCAAGATGCTGAGTCACCCTAAGGATGCGAGCCAGTGGCAAGCGTTGAACTTCGAAGACTCGGAATTTTGGAACAATCCAAGGAACATCGTGCTGGGCGCGAGCACCGATGGAGTCAATCCGTTTGGTAGCCAGAGAAGCACACATAGCACCTGGCCTGTGTTTGTGTGGATGTACAACCTTCCCCCTGGTTGTGCATGAAGAGGAAGTACATTCACATGAGTATGCTAATTGAAGGGCCGAAACAACCAGGGAACGACATCAATCTGTATCTGGGGCTGCTGAAAGAAAAGCTTGACACGCTGTGGAAAACGCCAGCCAATACGTGGGATGCCGCAAAGAAAGAATATTTCCCTATGAGAGCCGCACTGCTCACGACGGTGCACGACTATCTCGGTTACGGATATCTCGCGGGGCAGGTAGTCCACGGATTTTCTGGATGCGTAAGGTGCATGGATGACACAACGTATCGCCAGCTAGATAGAGATCCCGGGTCTTCGAAAACCTTGTTCATGGGACATCGAAGGTGGCTTCGCGATGATGACCCGTGGAGGAAACGCAAGGATCTGTTCGATGGTGAAACCGAACCCCGAAAACGCCCGTGTACGAGGAGCGGCGAGGAAATAGATAAGCTGTTGAAAAATTGGAAAGACTGCCCACTGCCGGGAAAGAAGCAAAAGGCGCCAGAGCCAGGAAAGAAGCGAATGGCGCCAGAGCCGCTGCTGAAGGTATGGAAAACGAGGTCTGTTTTCTGGGACTTGCCGTACTGGAAGATCCACCGTGTGCCTCACAACCTTGATGTCATGCATATCACGAAGAACGTGTGCGAGAGTCTGCTTGGTACCCTGCTCAACATGCCAGAGAGGACCAAAGATGGGCCGAAAGCAAGGGAAGACTTGAAATCAATGGGCATCAGGCAGGAGCTTCACGCTAATGATGATGATGATGATGATGATGATGATGAGGCGAAGCAGGACACAGAAAGTCGTCGCAAAGGCAAAAAGGCCAAGAAGACCGGAAATGACTACCCTCCCGCGTGCTTCACTCTAAGTCAGGAGGAGATCGAGCAGTTTTTCACCTGCCTCCTAGGAGTAAAACTTCCTTACGGTTACGCGGGGAAGATAAGCAGATACCTAGACCCAGCGAAGCAGAAGTTCAGCGGGATGAAGTCTCACGACTGTCACGTGCTGATGACACAGATACTTCCAGTTGCAATCCGTGGGATCATGGACACGCACGTACGTGAAACGCTATTTGGCCTATGCAACTTCTTCGATGTCATCTCTCGGAAGTCGATTGGCGTGAGGCAACTCAGAAGGCTACAGGAAGAGATCATGGTGATACTATGCGAGCTTGAGATGTACTTCCCGCCCGCATTCTTCGACGTTATGGTGCATCTGCTGGTCCATATAGTGGAGGATATCATCCAACTCGGGCCGACGTTCCTGCACAGCATGATGCCGTTCGAAAGGATGAATGGTGTCATCAAAGGATACGTTCGCAACATGTCACGTCCAGAAGGAAGCATAGCCAGGGGCTTTCTGACCGAAGAGTGCATCTCCTACTGCACGAATTATCTAGGCATCGAGAACCCCGTTGGTCTGCCCGTCAACAGGCACCTCGGCAGGCTCGCTGGATGGGGTTACCGTGAGGGTCGCCGCGAAATGCATGTCGATTTCGATGGTTGACTCGCCGACTTTGAAAGAGCAAACCTAGTCGCGCTACAACACATAGACGTGGTCGATCCTTGGGTGGTACAGCACAAAACCTTTATTAAGAAGACGTACAATGACCGAGGCCAACAGAGGACGGACGGAGATATACTCAAAGAGCACAACTCATGTTTCACACGTTGGTTCAAGCAGAAGCTTCTGTCGTACCCTTTACATGAGGATTCTTCCGCGGAAGAACAACTCATATTCGCCTTGTCACAGGGCGCCGAGCACAACCTGATGACCTATGAGGCGTACGATATCAACGGCTACACATTCTACACCGAGGCCAAGGACATGAAGAGCGATGGTTATCAGAACTCCGGTGTAACGATGGAATCCTACACCGGTAACGACAAGGACAGATACTACGGAAGGATCGAGGAGATCTGGGAGCTGAGCTATGCTGGAGAGAAGGTCCCGATGTTCCGTGTCAGATGGGCCAAGAACGTCATAAAAGAAGACCGGTATTTCACCACCATGGTTATACCCGAAGCCAAATCCAAGACCGCGGGCGCAAACGTCACCGCGAAAAATGATCCATGGGTACTGGCTTCCCAAGTGGACCAATGCTTCTTCATTACCATCCCGCCAAAGCCCAGTCGTGTTGTCGTGAGGAGAGGCAAAAGGAAGATCATCGGAATGGATGGAGTAGCCAATGAGCAAGACTTCGACAAGTACGGCGACCCGAGGATCGAACATGACGACGATGATGAAGTAGCAGCATACACCACAAGAATAAGCAGGACCACCCTACCTAAAGGACGTCCGTTCCATAGAAGAACTCCATTTGCGAAAAAGAAGGGCAAGAAGATTGTGAAGAGATAGCTAGCTAAGATCGATTGTATTTAAATCGTAGACTTCATTTCTCGATTGTATTTCATGGGCACTTTTTGAACTATCATGAATATTTTTTAATTTCATGGACACTATCCCACCTCGCCAAATCCGGTCCCACTCCATCTCGATCGCTATCCCACCTCGATCTCGATCCCCCTCCATCTCGATCGCTATCCCACCTCGATCCCCCTCCATCTTGATTGCTATCCCACCTCGCCAGATTCGGTCCACCGGCCGCCGCCGCCGACCGCTCGCACCCTCGATTCCCCTACTCAACCGCCGCCGCCGACCCCCCGCACCCCTCCCCTACTCAGCTGCCGCTGCCGACCCCCCGCACCCCTCCCCTACTCAACCGC
>NC_041386.1:658203469-658204042 GCF_002162155.2 Triticum dicoccoides | reverse complement strand
CCGCACCCCCCGCACCCTCCCCCGCTCCACCGGCATGCATTACTGTTTGATGATATTTTTTAAAAATATTACTGTCTTATAAAAAAATATTACTGTTATGATTTAAACAAGTTTGAACATATTTAAACACAAATAAGTATCAAACAGCATTTTAAATGCATAAAAAATCATGGAGCCTGGGAATCGAACCCAGGACCTCCTGGTGTGAGAACTAGCTGCTGACCGATCGAGCTAGTAGAGAAGACTTGATGTGTATCAGGTCAGGTGGTAGATAACCTGTTGGCTCGAGCAGAAGTAAAAAAAAAATACTAATGGCGCACCTGGGTGAGGTGCGCCATTAGCATGTATGTACTTATGGCGCACCGAGGGGTGGTGCGCCATTAGTATTGTGCCGCCCCTACTTCGTATCGATCCCCTCTCTCTCCCTCGCCCTCGCCCGCGATCCCCTTCCCCTCTCCTCTCCCAACGCCGCCGCCCCGCCGCCCTCGACGCCGCCCCGACACCAGCGCCGCCCCGTCCACACCATCGTCGCCAGCGCTGCCCCGACACCACCGTCGCCCCGCCGCCCTCGAC
>NC_041386.1:658185931-658203459 GCF_002162155.2 Triticum dicoccoides | reverse complement strand
CCCTGACACCAGCGCCGCCCCGTCCACACCACCGTCGCCAGCGCCGCCCCGACACCATTGTTGAGCGCACACAGGAGCCCAAATATCCACGGAGCGCACGGAGGAGATCGTCATCATCCATCCAGATCGGCTTCTTCTTCTTCAACTTCGCAGAATCGTCGGTGGTCGTCTCTTCCTCTAGGTATGCGCCTCCTTATTATCCATTCCATGCTCCTACAGTCCTGCGAATTCGCGGCCCCAAGTAGTAGATCGTGGTAAAATTCACTGGAGGGGATTTTTGTGCTCTGCTCTGTTCGACGAACTGGGTGGGGATTTTTTCTCCTTTTCTACGATCATGCGGTTAATTAGTCAGGGCTGTTGTGGAATTCGTAGTGGTGATGATGCGAAAGGCTAAAATCTAGCACTACTTGCACTTGGTTTGGTTCAGAAAACCCGCAAAGTCTCTCGGATTGGTTAATAATCATATATGTATGCCCTTCCTTCATGTTTGATTAGCACATGCATGTTTCACCCGACTTGTATGAATAGGTTGCTGCTTGTTAGGCACGATGGACATGGTTTGGTCAAGTGCAAATTGAAATGGGAATTGGGTAGGCAGTTAGGCATGATGGCTGGTTGTTGCTGCCCTGTTTATTTTAGTTGTGAGGACGACTAGTTCTGTTGCTGTTGCCCTGTCAAATATTCTGTTGTGAGGACGACTAGTTCTGCTCTAGCTGGCATAAACACATCAATGTGGTGCTACCAGCTCTCGAACCGACAAGAAAATTGGTTAACTGTACAAGAAAATGTGGTGCTACCAACCCTCCTCCTGCCCCCGTGAGCTCCCCCTCCTCCTCTCCTCCTCTCCCCCTCCCCCCCTCTCACAATTTTTCACATTTTTCTTCCTGGTTCACTAGTTTTAGATATTGTACATCTAGAAAAACCAAATGCAACCAAAACAGTCAGTTATAGCGTTGTTTGTCTTGGCTAGTCTTTGCTGATAATAATCATCAACTTGTTGTCTTTTCCTCTCAAGGTTCTTGAACAGAAACAAGAAAGAAATGACCTGTGACTCTATATGTTTCCAAGAGTAGGTAGAATTTGCACGCAACCACCTGTTGTACGTGGAGGTCGGAACATAGGGAGTTGAGCAAGCTAGCGGTAGTTTGACTCCAAGTCTCCTCCCGGCTGTCATGAGACGTCCATGTTGTTCTTTCTGTAGTGTACTAGAAAGGTTACATCTTACAAGTATAGAAGTGCATAGAGGAATGTATGGCATCGTGCAGCCCAACATAACAGAACAGTAGAAGTCCAGAATTCAAAAAATAAAAACAGTAGAAGTCGCTGAGACGTTAGTTGATGATGACAATTTTTTTTCTGAACTCTACTTCAGAATGCTTTTTCTTTCTGAATGGCATGTGCAATTTCTGCAAGGGAAGATCCTTGGTTAATATCTGAAACTTGGTTAATCTACTAGATAAAACTTGGTTCTATCTGAAATAAAGAAACTATACACTAGATAAAATGGTTAGTATCTGAAGGGTTAAGCTTATTTTTGGTTAATCTACTGCTTCAAGTTTGCTTCATCAAATGATGCCTTTTTTGGCCATTTTAATATTTATTAAAATGGTTAGTATCTGGTACTTTAATCTTCCACAGTTCACCAAGAATCACTAGGCGTACTGTGCTGCTGTATGATGCCTATTAAAACACTTGTTTGGTCAATTAAATAGGGCATTGAAAATTGACAGGGCATTTTTGTTTTCTGTTGAACCTAAGCAATTTCATACGCTTGACAAAGTTGATGCTTTGTTCTTTTGCTCTGCTCTGCTCCTGCTCTGCATGTGCTTCTCAGTTTGCTAGCTATATCTCTAGGTTCTTGATTGGCTTCACTAGTTGATTGGTTCTTTGCATTGTCTGTTTGTGCTACTTTCCCCCGAGCACCCATGATCTATAGTTCTTGTTACAGACAGAGAGTTGGTCCACTAGTTATGTAGTTTTTAGGAAAATGCTAGTAACTTGTGCTTTCATATCCTAGTTATGTAGTTTTTAGGCAAATGCTAGTAACTTGTGCTTTCATATCTCTGTATTGGTTCAGTAGGTGTTTCCTTTATTTTGTCAGTGTTAGATCATCTAACTGAATTTGTGTGTACAAGCCCTGCAGTGCAGATGTATTTTAGTGTAAGCTCAGCAATTTTCAGTGTAGCCCTGATGCTTCTTATATGTAATTACAGTATAAAACTTCCCCTAATAACAGTGTACATTTTCCCATAATTTTTGTTACACTGAAAATAAGGCAATTAACTAGCTACTTACTTTTTTTGCCCATTGGCATTTGACTTTGTATGGAACCTGAAGCTGTATACCAACTTATCAGATTTATTGTGCTTCTTTGCCACATTTACAGCTACCATGTTGTTTTGATACAGAAATAGTTTGGTAGCTGTCCGTGAACAATGTGGTAGCTGGTACAGTTACCAGGTCTTTTTTTTAATTGAACCAAATTGGTACAGTTACCAGGTCAGCTGATGCTTAGACTAGGAAGATTGCTGCTAGATGTTAATTTGCTGGTACTAGCTACAATTTGGCACTGAAAAGCAAAAGCAAAAGCCCTTGAGTTTGCTGATATATATTTTTCCATGTTGTGATGGAGGCCTTTTTTGCCTTGTCCACTCGAGAGGCCCTTGAGTTTGCTGGAATGTCGATTAACTTCCGTTCCGGCAAATTCGGGTACTCCATATGTCCTATTTTCAGCAAAGGTCATGCTAAAATTTTCCGTGAATTTTAGCATGACTTTGCTAAAAATAGGACATATGGGGTACTTGTGACTAATGCATGGGCCGGGGTATCTTAGTAGTTAATTAAGTAGGATCAAGTGCCCCTTTATTCTAGCTGCATTAAACCATAGGCATGCCTCGGTGTCGAAAAACCCTCAATGATAAAAGCTTAGATTTTAGGATGCCTCGGTGTCGACAAACCCTAAATGATGAGACCATGATCTTGTTCGTTGACAATAACCAACTTTTTGACCAAACTTTGTATCTATTTAGAGAGAAACATGGCCCAGAATGATGAGGCCGGGGGTTCGGGCGGCAAGGCATTCTTGGAGCTGTCCCGAGAGATGGAGGAACAACCTCACTTCTATGAGGACGCCGCCTTCCCCACCGATCCTGAGACCACTGATGGTACCGCCGAGGATGACCCTAGTGATGCCACCACTGATGGTGCCGCCAAGGATGCCACCACTGATGATGGCGGCGCACGCACAGATGGCAGCCAACAGAAGAGGCAATGGAAGGACCGGCGCCCGACCGTGCTCCGCACCCTCAAGGAGGAAGTTACTGAAGTGGACTCCAACGGGAATCCAACGGCGCCCGAACGAATAGTCAAGGGGTACTCGCTTCAGCTCGGGTGCATTCTCCAGAGCACCGTCTCGATCAACAACGAGAACCTGAGGCATCCTGACCGAGGGAATTTGCGCAACCTCCTCTTCACGAAGCTGCACGAACGATACAAGTTCCCCGCTGCTTTTGAAAACACAAGCCTCAAAGGGAATAAAGTGAACAATGCTGCCCTCACGAAGATGAGCAAGGCCCTGTCTACTTGGAAAAGCAATGTGAAGAGAATGATCTAGAAAGGTGAGAGTTATGAGAAGATCAAGGAGAAAAATCCTTCGATCACCGAAGATGACTACAACGACTTCAAGATCAATTGCTCGAGCACCGCAAACTCCCAATCAAGTCAGTGGGGGAAAGAAATGCGGGAGCTGAACTTAGGGGAACACAAACTCGGTCCCGGCGGTTATAGAGTGGCGGAGCCTATATGGGACAAGGAGGACGCGGAGCGTGCCGAGCAAGGCCCACCACCCAGCTTCGAGAAATACAGCGGTAACAAGCAGACTAGGAACTATGTCAGGGCCCGGTACAAGGAGGACCCGATAACAAAGGCGCTTGAGCTTGAGCTTGTTCTGGTAAGGAATACACCCCCGCGTAATTAGCTCCATATGGTTGCATTCTAATTAATGAAGCCAAATTTCTAAATGGTTCACATTCCTTCCGCAGGCGACTGAAAGCAGTAGCGCGGGGTCGACTACGAGCAACCCTTGGGACACCACTCTAAATAGCGCGTTGAATGTAATGAAGAACAAGGATAAGCTCAGTAAGCCGACATCAGCTGGTCGTGTGGCCGGCAAAGGCTTGTCCACAAAATGGGGGTCATACTATACCGCTGGTGTGCGGAAGGAGAAAAAGACCAGCTCAGAAAGCCAGGCGCGCGAGGTTCAAGAACTCAAGGCACATGTGGCGCGGATTCCGGAGATTGTCCAAGAGCAAGTGGAACAACGACTCGGAGCGACGATCACCACCATTGTGCCCACCTTGATCCAGGGGTTGAGTGCGTGGATTGTGGGCGGCCAACAGGGGCCGCCCCCGATTCCTAGCTTCACGGCCAGCAACTCGCAGAATGCGATGGCGGGGCCATTGGTGTCTCCGGTGGAGGCGGCATTGGTGTCTCCGACGCCGGCACGGGAGCTTAATGCACCCGGGTGTACGCCGGCCGGCACCTCTGCAGCAAGCGGCCCCTCCGTTAACTGCACGCCCGCCGTTGGCGGTGCCTCGACATTAGCCGAGCTCGACGCCATCATCACGGTAACTAATTAAGCCTCTCTCGGCCGAGGACTTCATCTCCTTGCCTTTGACTGGGCATCCCTGACGCCCTACATGTTTTCGCAGGGCGTCGCCGATGTTCCGTGCACTCTCCTGCACTTCGTGAACAACGAGTTGGTCGATGTCGCCAAGGGCAAAATCGTTCAATCGGGCAACCCCTTGTTCCACGGTACCCCGATGCCACCCAACTTCTTTAGGGTTCAACTGGTTCGGGTGCTGCCAGGCTGCGACGAGTTGTTACCTCCGATTCGACCCGTCGGGGCCGACGATGATGATGTGATGACCCTCAGCGCCTGCCTGAGCTGGCCCCTGCTTTGGCCGAAGAGCCAGATTCGTTTGGGGGCGGGGGACACCACCCCAAAGACAACACCGCCAGTCGTGCCGGCGCCAAGTCGGCCCCATGGCAAGACCGCCGCAACGGTGCCGGACATCCCTATATTGCTGGATCCAAACATGCATATGGCATAGGATCAGAACGACTACGACGATGATACATTTGGCAACGTCGATCAGTACTTTGCCGAACATGGGTACGATGGCGACTTCATGGGGGCTCCTTCTCAAGAGCCCAACCCAACAAAAGACGTGCGCGATCTAGCTGGTACCGCGGAGAAGCCAAGTTGCAACAGGCGTCGTCTGCCGTTCAGCTCTCAGGAGACGCCTCCAGCTGCCGACTCCACCGAGCCTCAGATAGGCGAGGTGCGAAATATTATCAGCCCAAATACACTCAAGAAGGTGGTCTGTGAGCAGAACTCGGTCCGATTACAGGAGAAGAAGAAGGCACGCAAAAGAAAGACTAACAAGGGTGCGAGCCAGCCGGCACCGAGTACGATCCGTGCTCAGGACGGGCCACCTTCACCTGAGGATATCTCGAGGAGGGTGCATGTGGCGGGTAGGGCGATGCTACCGACAACTATGCTCAATGCTGCAACCGGTGCTATGCGGAGTCTGCATGACAGTGTTCTTTCTTTGGAGAAGCAGCATCTCAGAGAGAAGGATGTGGCATACCCGGTTTTCGCGGCCAAGGTGCGAGAGGGCAAGGGCTTTGTGGATAACTCCATCGGGGGTACGATCGTCCTGCGGTTTGATGACATCCACGCTATGTTGAACCTTCATCCGCTGCACTACACCTTTGTTCGGCTATTTTCGCTGAGTATGGAGATGCGGATCATTCGCGACAAGACCCCGGACATCGTGATAGTCGACCCCTTCTACATGCGTGCCAAGATCTTGGGGAGCGCTGGGGACCGGCAAGTCGCGAGTTCTTACCTTGAAGGCGTCATTCTGGCAAACCAAGATAAGGATAACTTCCTCGTGCCTTACTTTCCCGAGTAAGTCCTCCCCTCAACCACCCCGTAACATATGAATTCTTAGATTTCGATCGTTTTTCTTTTAAGATTCCGTGTTTTCTGCAGTGACACACATTGCACGCTCATCCTCCTAAGCCCCAAATATTCCATGGCCACGTATTTCGACCCGGACCGTCAGTCGAACGTAGACTACACAAATGTCAAGAAGGTTCTTGATGATGTTCTCCCTGGCTACGTCAAATCTGGAGGCACCTTCACCAGGCCTATTCATAAGTACGGCAAGCACGTGTTCTCCCATAATACGATGTTCTGCTGCGTCAAGCAGCCGCCTGGCGGTCAGAATGGTGCCTACTACGCCATCCATCACATGCGGGCGATCGTACGGGACCATCATCAACTTCTGCTACCGAGTAGACTCAAAGATTGGGCCGCGAGCATGTCGGCAATCCAGGACGCGGACATCAGACAAGAATTCTTTCGCATCCAGTCGGATTTTGCGGAAATCATCCATCAAGATGTCCTTCGTACCTCGGGGCAGGTCTACCTCAGAAATCAACCGTCCAACAGTGACATCGACACAATGCTACAAATGCAGGATGACAACGCCCGTTCTTTCATGACTCCCACGATAGATGGCGGCTTCATCCATGCTTCGGTCCCTTGAGTCGAGTCGAAAGCAGTGATGCTATGTCTAGTTCTGAAACATCGATTGGCTCATGTTGTAATTAAACTTTAATGAACTTGTAGTATGTCTCTTTGGTTTCGAGAGTCGTTCAACTTAGATGTAATCGATGCTATTAATGTCTTGCTTTTCTCTTCCGATCGTTCTGTTGCATACTTATATATTGCTTATGTATTGTCTGTGAATTGGTACTAACGTTTCGTTTGGCTAGTGCATAGCGATGCCGACGTATGTCGTGTACAAGGGTAAGGTTCCCGGAGTCTACGACGACTGGGAGGAGTGTCGGAGACAGGTTCACCGATTCAGCGGTAACAGTTACAAAGGGTACACCACTAGGGCCGAGGCCGAATCTAGATACGCCCGCTATCTAGCGGGAGAGGGGAGGGAGCGTTGGAGGAACCGGATGAAGACGAGTTTCATCGTGATGATGCTCATCGTGATGACCGCAACTCTCTTTTATGTGATGGTAGTTTAGATGATCGATATCGACTTGTAATGTGAAGACAAACTCGCTACTCGCGGTCTCGAGACTTGTAATATAATGTTCTATCTTTGTTCGATCTTTTCAATTCGGAGACTAATATGATGAATTGTATTCGGAGACTAATATGATGAATTGTATTCAAAAACTAATCTTCTATTGTATTCGATGAATCTGTTGTTGATGTGTGCTGTCTATATTTTGTCAAATTATACATTTTGTAACCTGTGCAAAAAACAGAAAATAAAAAATAAAAAAACCTAATATTCATACTAATGGCGCATCACATGACAGTGCGCCATTAGTATGACAAAGCATACTAATGGCGCATCACTGAAGAGTGCGCCATTAGTATGCCGAGGTTACTAATGGCGCATCTTGCTGCCATGCGCCATTAGTATGCCAGAGCACCTGGGTATACATGGCTCCTGGGAGGCATACTAATGGCGCACTTCTGTATACACTAATGGCGCATCAGTGGTGCGCCATTAGTATATCAGATACTAATGGCGCACCAGGGGGTGCGCCATTAGTAAAATATACCAATGGCGTGGTACTAATGGCGCGCCGCTAATGCGCCATTAATGGTCAAATTAGGTGCGCCATTAGTAGGCCTTTTCCTAGTAGTGTACTCCTTCTTTATAAAGATGTGGGTCATCCCAAAAGTAATGTCGCAAGTCATAGAAAAACTTTTTCTTTTGTTGGTATGTGAAGCTAGGCGGTATAAATTTAGCAACAATATAATTAGCATAATCAGCATACCATGGAGTGCTACGAGAAGTACTTATGACATTCAATTGCTCATCAGGAAAGCTATCATCAATAGGTAGTGGGTCATCAAGAACATTCTCTAGCCTAGACAAGTTGTCTGCAACGGGGTTCTCAGCTCCTTTTCTATGAACAATATGTAAATCAAATTCTTGAAGCAAGAGAACCCATCTAATGAGTCTAGGTTTTGCATCTTTCTTTTCCATAAGATTTTAATAGCAGCATGATTTGTATGAATAGTTACTCTAGAATCAACAATATAGGGTCTGAATTTATCACAAGCAAATACAATCGCTAAAAGTTCCTTTTCGGTAGTAGCATAATTTCTTTGAGCATTGTCTAAAGTCTTACTAGCATAATGGATAACATTCAATTTCTTATCAACTCTTTGCCCTAGAACAGCACCTACAGCATAATCACTAGCATCACACATAATTTCAAAGGGTAAATTCCAATCAGGTGGCTGAACAACAGGTGCAGAGACTAATGCTTTCTTAAGTATTTCAAATGCTTGTACACAATCATCATCAAAGACAAATGGTACATCTTTTTGTAATAAATTAGTCAGAGGCCGAGAGATTTTTGAGAAGTCCTTGATGAACCTCCTATAAAATCCGGCGTGACCAAGGAAACTTCTTATACCTTTGACGTCCTTGGGACATGGCATCTTTTCAATAGCATCAACCTTGGCTTTATCAACTTCAATACCTCTTTCAGAAACTTTGTGCCCCAAGACAATACCCTCATTCACCATAAAGTGGCACTTTTCCCAATTCAAGACAAGATTAGTTTCTTCACATCTCTGCAAAACTCGAGCAAGATTGCTCAAGCAATCATCAAAAGAGGAACCATAGACGGAAAAGTCGTCCATGAAAACCTCACAAATTTTCTCGCAGAAGTCAGAGAATATAGCCATCATGCATCTTTGAAAGGTAGCAGGTGCATTACATAAACCAAAAGGCATACGTCTATAAGCAAAAGTACCAAAATGGCAAGTAAATGTAGTCTTTGATTGATCTTTAGCCGACACAGGTATTTGAGAGAAACCAGAATAACCATCTAGAAAGCAATAGTGTGTATGTTTGCATAATCTTTCTACCATCCTATAACCTATGATAATTCTTTATGGAGTCAAGTCATCTTTATCATTAGGGACAACAGTAATACCTCCCTTCTTAGGGACACAATGGACAGGACTTACCCACTGACTATCAACAATGGGATAAATTATACCTGCCTCTAGGAGCTTGAGTATTTCTTTTCTCACCACTTCTTTCATTTTAGGATTCAAACGTCGTTGAGGATCACGAATCGGTTTGGCATCTGCTTCCAAATTTATTTTATGTTGACATAGGGTCGGACTGATTCCCTTAAGATCATCTAGAGTATATCCAATAGCGGCACGATGCCTCTTCAGAGTTTTCAATAATCTTTCTTCTTCATGCTCTGAAAGGTTAGCACTAATAATGACATGATATATTTTCTTTTCATCAAGATAAGCATATTTAAGATTATCAGGCAACGGTTTAAGCTCAAACATGGGATCACCCTTGGGTGGAGGAGGATCCCCTAGGATTTCAACAGGCAAATTGTGCTGCAGAATAGGTTCCTGTTTAAAGAATACTTCATCTATTTCCCTTCTTTCATTCATGAACATATCATTTTCATGGTCTAGCAAATAGTGTTCTAAAGGATCACTAGGAGGTACAGCAATAGAAGCAAGAACAAGAATTTCATCATTACTAGGCAATTCTTCCTCACGATGTTGTTTACTAAATTTAGAGAAATTAAACTCATGAACCATATCATCCAAGCCAACAGTAACAACATTCTTTTCGCAATCTATCGTAGCATTAACAGTACGCAAGAAGGGTCTACCAAATATAATGGGACAAAAGCTATCTTGTGGAGAACCAAGAACAAGAAAATCAGTGGGATATTTGGTTTTCCCACACAAGACTTCAACATCTCTAACAATTCCCATTGGAGATATAGTATCTCTATTGGCAAGTTTAATTGTAACATCAATTTCCTCTAACTCAGCAGGTGCAATATCATGCATAATTTCTTTGTATAAGCCAATGGGTATAACACTAGCACTAGCACCCGTATCACATAAGCCATGATAACAATGATCTCCTATTTTAACAGAACTAACAGGCACGCCTACCACGGGTCTATGTTTATCTCTATCACAGGGTTTAGCAATTCTAGCAGTTTCACCAGTGAATTGAATAACATGCCCATCAATATTATCAGACAAGAGATCTTTAACGATAGCAATATTGGGTTCTACTTTGACTTGCTCAGGAGGTGTATAAGTCCTAGTATTGCTTTTACGAACAACAGTTGAAGCTTTAGCATGATCCTTCGTTCTAACAGGGAAAGGGGGTTTCTCAACATAAGAAGTAGGAACAATAGGACCATTATAAGTGACAATCTTTTCTTCAACTTTAATAGGTGCAACTACTTTTACTTCTATGGGAGGATGATATTTAAACCAATTCTCCTTGGGGAGATAAACATAAGTAGCAAAAGATTCACAGAAAGAAGCTACTATCTCAGAGTCAAGTCCATATTTAGTGCTAAACTTACGGAAAATATCGGTATCCATAAAAGATTTAACACAATCAAACTTAGGTGTCATACCTGACTCCTTACCTTCGTCGAGGTCCCAATCTTCAGAGTTTCTTCAATTCTATCCAATAAATTCCATCCAAATTCAATAGACTTCATCATAAAAGAGCCAGCACAAGAAGTATCGAGCATGGTGCGATTGTTATCAGAAATCCGAGCATAAAAATTCTGGAGAATCGTCAATTTTGAGAGCTCATGATTGGGGCATGAATATAACATTGATTTAAGCCTCCCCCAAGCTTGAGCGATGCTTTCTTCTTCACGAGGCCAAAAATTATATATATAATTGCGATCAAGATGAACAAGATGCATAGGGTAATACTTTTGATGAAATTCCAATTTCAATCTTTTATAGTTCCATGATCTCGTATCATCACATAGCCTATACCATGTCAATGCATCTCCCTCCAAAGATAAAGGGAAAGCCTTCCTCTTAACAACATCATCGGGTATACCTGCAAGCTTAAATAGTCCACAAATATCATCCACAAAGCGTAGATGCTCGTCAGGATGCTTTGTTCGGTCTCGTGCGAAAGTGTTAGCTAGCAGTTTTTCCATCATACCTGAAGGAATCTGAAAAGCAGTTTCATTTTCAATGGATTCAGTAAGTTCAGTAGGTTGAGGAGCAACTCTTGGCTCAACCGGAAGGGGTGAATATATCCCGAACAAGCCCCTCAAACAATTACTTTCCATAGTAACAAGTGACAGAAAATTTCAGCACACTAAATAATTTTTTCCTTACCAAATTCCACCTACCAAAGGCGCTTCACTCCCCGGCAATGGCGCCAGAAAATAGTCTTGATGACCCACAAGTATAGAGGATCTATCGTAGTCCTTTGGATAAGTAAGAGTGTCGAACCCAACGAGGAGCAGAAGGAAATGATAAGCGATTTTCAGCAAGGTATTCTCTACAAGTACTGAAATAAGTAGTAACAGATAGTTTTGTGATAGGATAAATTGTAATGAGTAACAATTAACAAAAGTAAATAAAGTGCAGCAGGGTGGCCCAATCCTTTTTGTAGCAAAGGACAAGCCTGGACAAACTCTTATAATAGGAAAAGCGCTCCCGAGGACACATGGGAATATCGTCAAGCTAGTTTTCATCACGCTCATATGATTCACGTTCGGTACTTTGATAATTTGATATGTGGGTGGACCAGTGCTTGGGTACTTCCCTTACTTGGACAAGCATCCCACTTATGATTAACATCTATTGCAAGTATCCGCAACTACAACAAAAGTATTAAGGTAAACCTAACCATAGCATGAAACATATGGATCCAAATCAGCCCCTTACGAAGCAACGCATAAACTAGGGTTTAAGCTTCTGTCACTCTAGCAACCCATCATCTACTTATTACTTCCCGATGCCTTCCTCTAGGCCCAAATAATTGTGAAGTGTTATGTTGTCGACGTTAACATAACACCACTAGAGGTTAGACAACATACATCTTGTCAGAATATCAAATGAATACCAATTCACATGACTACTAATAGCAAGACTTCTCCCTTGTCCTCAGGAACAAACGTAACTACTCACAAAGCATATTCATGTTCATAATCAGAGGGGTAATAATGTGCATATAGGATCTGAACATATGATCTTCCACCAAATAAACCAACTAGCATCAACTACAAGGAGTAATCAACACTACTAGCAACCTACTAGCACCAATTCCGGACTTGGAGGCAAGAATTAGATACAAGAGATGAACTAGGGTTTGGAGATGAGATGGTGCTGGTGAAGATGTTGATGGAGATTTCCCTCTCCCGATGAGAGGAGCGTTGGTGATGACGATGGTGATGATTTCCCCCTCCCAGAGGGAAGTGTTCCCGGCAGAATAGCTCTGCCGGAGCCCTAGATTGGTTCCGCCAAGGTTTCGCCTCGTGGCGGCGGAGTCTCGTCCCGAAAGGTTCTCTGCTATTTTTTTTCTCATCGAAAGACTTCATATGGGATAAGATGGACGTCGGAGAGCCACCAGGGGGCCCACGAGGTAGGGGGACGCGCCCAGGGGGGCGCGCCCCCACCCTCATGAGCAGGGTGTGGGCCCCCTGGCCTTCATCTTTGGCGATGATTTTTCTTTATTTATTTTAAGGTATTCTGTAGAGTTTCAGGACTTTTGGAGTTGTGCAGAATAGTCCTTCAATATTTGCTCCTTTTCCAGCCCAGAATTCCAGCTGCCGGCATTCTCCCTCTTCATGTAAACCTTGCAAAATAAGAGAGAATAGCCATAAGTATTGTGACATAATGTGAAAGAACAGCCCATAATGCAATAAATATTGACATAAAAGCATGATGCAAAATGACGTATCAGTGCGTCGCCGTGTCAGGGAGGAAGACGAGCACGTCCATTGCTACATGGCTGCTATGGACGACGTCAGGTTCTCCACTACTTGGCAGGTTCTTTGGGCAGATGACCGGAGATATGATCCTGTGATGGTTCCTTCTCTTTGGGTGTCCACCGCCCGCACCCTAGGAACCGCAAGTGGCGCCCTAGATTCTTCTGTAGTACTCGATCTTTATTAGGTACCTAGCCAGTGATGTATTCGATATATAATATTCAAGATGATGTATTCGAGATTATATATATTATTCGAGACGATGATGTATTCGAGATTATATATTAATCGAGACGATGCATATATATTATGTACTATATGATTCAGTTTTTCCCTATTGATTGCATCCATGCATTGTAATTTGAATACTAAATTGTTTTATATTTCTTCTGTATTAGTAAAGTAAAGCTATGATGGACAATACCGGCAGAGAGAGAGAAGAGGAATTGTTCGACATCATACGCAGCCCTTACAGGCTAGATGATCTGAATGAAGTAGATGACGGCTCCCAATATCTGAACAATATCGGAGAGGGTGATGAAAAGATATTCGATCTCGACGACCGAGCTCATGAAGTCATGAACTATGATTATGATTATGATGACACAGACAATGTTTGTGATGACACAGACAATGCTCATCTTCAAATAACAAAGACTACCGGCGAGGTATAGATTTATATAAGCATGCATCATGGTGATCATCACATGTTTTTTTATTGAAGATATATTAACAAATCGATCTTTCTTCTTTCAGCCCTCCGGATCGAGCAAATCTGCTTCTACAGACAGCAAGACAAAGCGAGGCCCGGGCAGATTATTGAAGGATGGTGTAAAGTACCACATCAAATCCACCAAACTTAGTGGCGAACCCCTCACGCCTAAGAACATTGCGGACAAGTGGACTCATCAGTGCGGAGTTCTTGTGAAGGACAAACTCCCGATCTCCATTCAAGAATGGAAAGAGCCAAAGACTAAACGTCCAGGTGTTACTTGGGTCGACGACAGAGCCAAAAAAGACCTTTTGAAATCTCTGATGGAACATTTCACCCTACCAGATCATTTCACTGAAGCAGATGTGGAGAAAGTCAAGGCCGCTGCTCTTAAGAAGATGGCAATTGCATTCAACACCCACAAGAAAACTGTATGGCCAACTACCTCGCTAATGAAAGGAAGACTCCAGATTTCATGGGAACACTGGAGAAGCAAAGAGAACACTGGGACGATTTCGTGACCTTCAAGGATTCAGAATTATCTAAGGAACGGTCGATGAAAAACAAGGCAAATGCCGCAAAAAAGACGCAGTTCCATAGGCTGGGTCCAGGTGGCTAAGCAGTGGGATTGCCTAAGTGGGATAAGTATGAGCAAGAGATGGAGGATGCAGGGGTCACTCCGGTTACTAGGAACTAGCCCCCCAGGTGCAGAACTTGGTTCTATGTGCATGGGCGGGCGTTGGACCCGAAGACAGGCGAAGTTTCACGGAAGGCAAATCAAAAAGGAGCCGAACAAAAGATAATTGACGCAATAGAAGAAGCTCGAAGGGGGGTGTTCATGCCCAACAGAGAGAACGACGAGCTTACGCGCGCCCTGGGAAATTGTGAACACCCGGGAAGAACACGAGGCAAGGGCGTTATTCCCTGGTATGAGGTCTTTTCAGAATGGAACGAGGACTATAGGACCCGTGCAACAAGGAAGATGGAGGAGGAGAAAAAAAGGAAGCTAGAGGAGGAGCATAGGAAGCAGGACGCAGAACGCCTTCAAGGCCTAGAAGCAAGGCACGCAGACCTGGCACTCAAATTCCAGCAGCAGCAGCAGCAGATCGACTCACTTAGCCAGGAAAGGGGGTCTCACCAGCGGCAGCAGCAAGCGGATGATCGTCCAGCATTGGATAGCACCATCCCATCCATGCCGAGAAGCAGCGTTGGTTCTGCCCCGGGCGACACATTGTTGGATACATACCCTGTGGATGACATCATAGAGAACACTAGCTGTGAGCTACACTCCAAAATGAAGAACATATCCATGAAGGTGGCGGAGGACGTTGCTTTTCCAGTTACCCCCGAAGGAACCTTCCATTGCATCCCGATTCCAGAGGGCTATGCTCGTTTCATGGTTGATGAAGTGGTGGACCCATATTCGGGGCTACAACTTGACATTCGTGGAGGTGAAGACGAGCGCACACTAGGAGAGGCCATACATCGTATCATCCTATGGAGAAAGTATTGCATCATCTTTCGAAGTCCACCGACACCGCGTCGTCTACCGACTCCTCCTCAAAGTCCGCCACCGAGTCAGCAGACTCCCACTCCTCCAAGTCCACGAACGCGTGAGCCGACTCCTCCTCGAAGTACGCCACCTCCTCCAAGTCCCCAAACGCGTGAGCTGACTCCTCCGGTTTCAAGTCCGGCACAGCGTCATGCCACTTCTCCGGTTTCAAGTCCGGCACCGTGTCAGGCCGCACCTCCTGCTTCAAGTCCGGCACATCGTCAGCCCACTTCTCCTGGTCCAACTCAGCCACGTCAGCCATCTCTGCCGTCTCAGCAATTGCAGAAGAGACATGCTGCAGCTATGGTGTGTAGCGGTACGAGTCGAGGTAGTTCAGGAAGTACAGGCGGAGACAAGCGATATAAATATGGTCCAAGCCATGCTCCTATTCCTCAGAGGCCTTACGACATGACTAAGGAGCAAAACGTAGCCATAGTGCAAGCCCAAGTGGACGCCCATTTTGGACCGAAACCGGCACCGCCGCCAAAGGAGAAAGTGCCTGAGAAAGTAATTGACCACTTCATTCATATGGCTAGAGAACCAGCACCCAAGCCTGTTGACTCGGACTATGAGCGCCAAATCAGGAAACTACATCGAGAATGGCTAAAGAAGGAAGCGAGCTCGAGCTCGAGCCAACAAGCAGCTGGCAAAAAATGCGGGAAAACCGTTTCCCAGTTGGGAGAACAGGCGGCGCAAGCGATCCCCCCGCTTGTTGTGCCAATAACACATGAGAGGAGTACGCGCGCCAAATATTATTGTGGGCAAACTGTTAGCGTTCCCCAGCATGGCGATGTGGTAATAACGGAGGATCATATAATGCAGGCTAAAATGCTCAATATCTCTGTTGGACAACTCCTCGAAATTGAGCCCATGCCTCCGCTTAGAGAATCGGAAATAGCATGGAAATATGTCCGGGGCCAACCTTTGGTCCATCCAGACAAGGTCAAGGACCTCCCAACGAGAATGTATGAATTGCATCAATGGTACATGAACATTACCAAGATTTCCAATCGAGAGTCCCTCATGGTGAATTTCAAGTATGAGCATTATTACCATGAGAATTCTCTGGCCATTGAGTATCCAGAACTATTTCAGTTATTCAATCAAGACGCACTCGACAAGTCTATCGTCAGTTGCTATTGTCTGTAAGTGATTTCTTTCTATAATTTAAGTCTCAAGATAGTTATGTAGTGATAATTTTGATCAATCATTACATGTAATTATCCTCACTATATTCTTTTTCTGTGGTATTATATGCAGGATGAAGATGTATGAAATGAAAAAATCTGGACGCTACGACATTGGGTTCATTGACCCAAATACCATTAATGAGGACATATGGCAGATTTCATATTATCAAGAAGGTGTAGAGGAAAGCATGCTAGAGTTCTTGAAGCGCCACAATACCAATGAAGATATACTACTTCCTTACAACTTCCCGTGAGTCACACTGTCTTGTACTACAAATTCTGTTTTTGCTTACTAGCTAGCTAGATGTTAATAATTAAGTGTATATAGTTTATGGTAGTTGATTAATTTTATGCACATGCCCGCTTAATTAAGACATGCAAACGTGTGCGCATGCAGTTGTCACTGTGTCTTGTTAGACATTAAAGTTGACGAAGGAAAAGTTGAATTACTGGACTCACTACCTAAAGCAGATAAAGACTTCACCATCGTGAAGGGGATAGTCAACAGGTAATTTCAATCATTATTAACTATATCTCGGCCTATTATTAGTTCATCATTTCCTGATATGAACTATTTAATAACCCCTTTATTAATTTTCTTTGCCGGCGGGCAGGGCATGGGCAAAGTTCATCAAGGTGACTCCAGGCAAGTGGGCAAAAAAGTTGTTTTGGCATCGACCAAAGGTAAGTAATTAAGTAGTACTAGCTAGCTACCATCTCTTTAATTCTTATTTCAATATCATTAATTAATTATCATGCTTGATTAATCATTATCTGATTCAATTCCATTCTCGTAAAGGCCCTGAAGCAGCCGCCGGGGAATAATCCGTGTGCATTCTACGTTTGCGAGAACATTCGCATGATGACGTGCGAAAGGAGCAGATCTGATAGACAGGACTGGGTACATTTGTCAGAACACTATTCACACCATTATCGATATCTAGTCACACAACTAACACACATGCATATTGATATCCTTCTTAACAGTTCAGAGAGGTGCGGGATAAGCTCCTACCATCGGACCGCATACTAGCACTTTAAGAGGAAATAGCCGGATTTTTGCTCGACCATGTCATAGATCCCAAAGGAGAATACTATTACCCTCTACCGCCCCCATGAACCACTTGTCATCGTGCTCCGGAGGCACCAAAGGCAACATATGTAGGAGAAATTGTATATGTATATACATGTGTATGTGTGAATAATTAATGGT
>NC_041386.1:658166450-658185459 GCF_002162155.2 Triticum dicoccoides | reverse complement strand
TACCAACCGGTACTAAAGCCATACGCGCACACGGGCCTGGCTTGTGCCACGTGGTTGTCACTTTAGCGCCGGTTCGTGACGAACCGGTACTAAAGGAGGAGGGGGGGCTTTAGTCCCCACTCTTTCGTGCCGGTTAGCGAACCGGCACTAAAGGCCGTTACGAACCGGTACTAAAGGCCGGTTCTGCACTAGTGGTCCAAGAAGATGGCATTCATCACGTCCAAAAAAGATTACTGGACTATCACGTACTTATAAAGGATTATCATCATTTGTGTTCAGCCATTCAATAAAACACACACCCACATCCATGTTTCAATCCAAATAGAAAGTACATCTGGTTATACGTACAGAACAAAGAGTCATTAACACCCACGTCCAAGTTCTTTGGAAGAAAAAACAAGACATCTATCAAGTATAGTGAAAACGGTGAAAAAGGATTCCTCAACACTCACGTCCAGCCATTTAAAAAAACAGACAACATCAACGATCCGTGTTCCACTGAAAACAACACAAAACAGATCTGGCTATCGTTGCATCTCCCTCTAGTGTGTACCAGCCCCCATCTAATATTGTTTTTCATAGAAAAAGAAAAGGAATTTCATTTTTTTTCTCTGGTGTACATGTTCTGAAAGCCACCAGTCGTTGGTGCAAGGTGGAGAAATCATGTTCCCACCCATGTCTGACTCTACACGAGCTCTCTATGTCATGCTGATATTGCACGTCTGTGGCAGATCACAAATATTTTTGCGACCCTGACGTTTGCTGGTGCTGGGCTGCTAAATGGTGGTCCGCAACCTTATGCTCTGGCCGTATCTCCGTTGTGTACGACCAGCAGAAACAACATTTCTTACTCAACATAGAACAAAGAAGATCAACCAAACAAAAAATAAATCAACAAAAGAATTCAATTGTTATTACAACTCAAACAAATAGTTTATCTTCCAATACAAAAAATAGTTCAACAATAAAATATCAAACTAGTTTTGTCACCCATTTCATGACCACCACTCCTCGATTAGATCCTTTTGAAGATCATCACGCGTTTCGACACGTGGAATGGCATGTTAGGAGGCAATAAATCTGGCCACCCTCGCAGCCCTCTTCCGCACTCGCACAGGACGTCCCAACAACTCATACTGAGAACTGTCTAAATTTTGGCCATGCTCATTCTCGATGACCATGTTATGCATGATCACATAAGCGTTCATGATGTATCAAAGTATCTTTTGACCGATAATCGAACCACTGTGCTTCAGCTTTTTATTGACGTGCATAGCTAGGATCATTGCGAGGTCCTCCTCCTCTTAAATTTCACATTCTTCGTCGAAAGAATCGTAGGACGAACTCATCTATAATATTGAATTTAAACTAGTTTAAAACTACAAACAATATGTACCAAATTCATCTACAAAATATAAAGTTGAAGCAATACATACCTTGCAAGTGTTTTGTCAAACACCTCGTGGGCGCCGAGCTGCAAAAGGCCGCTGGGCGTTGTTCATTGGAGGAATAGTGCGCTCGAGGAGCGGCGGCGAGGAGAGAAGGTGGAGGAAGCAGCAGCGGCGAGCGGGGATAGGCGGTGGAAGCACCCATGGGTCGCCGAAGCGAATGTGGAAGGTGCGAGCGACGGCGCCAGCGCCTGGAGGTCTCAGATCTGGCGATTGTTGAAGTCGCGCGCGAATCATCGATGTCCAGCTCGCGGGAGCGGGCGCAACAAATACACTGCGCATGATGCCGTTTTCCTCCACGCGCTGAACCAAGTTTACCATGCGCGTGATTATCGCGCGGATGCTGGAGCGCCCACTTCGGCTCCCCGCACGCAAAATTGCGGTTTTTCCAGCGCGCAGCTAACACAGCGCGCCTGTTGGAGATGCTCTAAGCAGACTGCCCAATTAACCTGATCGAGGAAATCCCGCCTGCCCCGTCTCAACCACCTCATTAGGTAGTCGCATGCGAGTTAATCTTGCTTGCCCGACCCATCTCGGATCCTGGGGGCGAGCTCAGCCGGAGCTCACCCATCTCCCTCTCCGTGATGGCTACTTCCGCCACCACCCTGCTGCACCCCAAAACTCTGCGCCGTCTACAACTACTTCAGGTAGCCAGTGCAGCGACCCGCCCCTCTTCTGCTGCTCCGCCTCCAATGTTGCTCTCTCCGATAACCTCGCATCCCTCTCGCTGTCTTGCTTCACCATTAGGACCATGCCCTGGTAAATCATTTCAGTTTCACAAAGAAGCCTGCCAGCCTGGAAAAGCCCGACGAATCACCCTGGTACAAATTAAATCTGAAGCACTTGAGTTGATTTGTGTTACTTATGTTCATATCTTGATTCGGTGAATTTTCACAGGTGTCAATATGCTTTCTGCGTTGTGTACACCATATCATCTGCGAAAAGTAGTTAATTTGGTGCACAAATCTCAAACTATGCATCCCGATCAATGGTGGTAATTATTTCAAACTTCCATGGTTTCATGGAAGAATAGTTCTGTTCCCAAAGTACCATGTTTGTGCTACTTTGTTATTTAGCATCTAAACTACAATACAGTTTGAACTCTATACATTTTGCTTCCATAGGTTATTTTTCTTTTGTATCCATTTGTACGCTAGTGACACAATCATCCATACCCTTATTACCCACAATATTAGTTGGCTTCATTTTTAATTGTTGTATGCTTCCATTCGAGCTCCTATAACAGATGTTCTATTTAGTGCCATGCATCGCGCAACTTCCACTAGTAGAAAACAGGGCTTTGGTCTTGGCCAGATTAGAGCATTAGTCCCGATCGAGTTACGAACCGGGACTAATGGGTGCATTAGTCCCGGTTCCAGCGGCCAGGGCATCGGCTGGGGCTCGGCAGACACCAGTCTCGGTTCGTCTGACCTCTTTAGTCATGGTTCCAGACACGAACCAAGACTAAAGGGCCTCGCTCCCGGCGCAGCATTTTTAGTCCCGGTTGGTGGCTGGAACCGGGAATAAAGGTCAGTCTTCTGTCCCGGTTCTAGCCACCAACCGGGAGTAAAGAGATGCCTATATATATGCTCGGCCCTGCCTGCTCACTCCTCTGTTTTTTGGCCGTCCGGCGTGTGAGAGGTGTGTGCTGCTCTACTCTCACCTCCTGTTCACATGAGGTGTTCGATCAAATGCCTGAGCCACACTTAAGCTTTCTCCTCTCCAAACTTGACCTTCAAGCTACATTTTCCCCAAGATTTTTCTAGGTTTGGCGGTGCACCAACTACAAAAGTGTTCTAAAAGGTTAGCAACTTCATCATTTCATCTCTCACTGCTAGGTTAGCTCATTTCAAGTGCTCTAGAAGTAGAATGGTTTATGTGTTTTAGATGCACACTTTGAGCTCAAATTAACTTCTTAGAGTCTGCACATGTGTAGGGTGTTGTCCCGTCCCCGTCCCTGTCCTCACCGCCATCGATCGCCTATGCCGATCTCGTTGCCGGCACCACAATGGTGAGCCTCTTGTTCTTATCTTCTTTTTAAAAGGAAACAATTCTTACTTGTATGATTTTAGAAAGCTACTTGTATAATTTTCTAACTGTTATTAATGTTTGTTATTATATAGTGTCATGGTTTTGGTATCCGACCCCGTCGGCTCTCGTCACGTCTATGATTTGTATGTGGTATATTATATTTTATAACTATTTGTTTCATTTAGTGTTTATGACAATTATGCCGACCAACGTGACATAGATGTTTTTATCTAGGAGGTATGTGAACCGGAAATTCCAACCGACCCTCTTGTCGAGAGGTTAAATTTGGTTGAAAAAGAAAACAATTATTTGAAAGAAAAATTGAAGAGAATTGAAGAGGAGAAGATGAAATTGGAGTTGCATGTTGCTGACGTCGTCGATGATCAAAAGATCCGGATGGATGCAATGTTCTTGAAGATTAGAAATATTAAAAAAAATATGCCATTGATAATGAGGCTTGGTATCATTATGTTGTTGGATCAATTGTTATCTTAGTTGCCATTATGAACGCATTTGTTGTTGCATTTAAATGTTTTACATAGTTGTATGATATTTTAAATGTATGTTTTAGTTAGATGTTCTAGAGAGTTGTATGTTGTTCTATGAGAACTATGTATGAACTTCATGTATTTATGTTTTCAGTAATAACATTTGATCATTACTGTAATTTTCTTTTAATGTGATGTTGAACATGTATTAGTTTGCTCACTTCTCTATTCATGATGTTCTGTAATGGTTTTTGATATACTTAATTATATAATGCATGCAGATGAACCGGCAGTGGAGGTACGGTGACCGACGCACACCCAACTACATTGAGGGCCTCCATAATTTTCTCAAGGTGGCTGAGGCAAACAAGCAGAATGGTTTTATGTCTTGTCCATGTGCTATTTTTGGGAAAACAAAGGATTACTCTGACTCGAAAATCATTCACTTGGACCTGCTTGAGAAGAGTTTCATGCCATTGTTAAGCTATGTGCATTCCTCAATGCAATCTCTCCGAAGGTAATCGATCCAGAAATCCTATCAAGGTTACAGAATGATTAGGTGCAATGTCTTTCTCAGTTTCGAGTTGGTGTTCCCACCATCCTTCTTTAATATCGTGACGCACATCCTAGTTCGTCTAGTCGACGAGATGGGCATTCTGGATTCTGTATTTCTACACAACATGTTCCCTCTTGAGAGGTTCATGAGAGTCTTAAAGAAATATGTTCGTAACAGTGCTAGACCCGAAGGAAGCATCTCCATGGGCAATCAAATAGAGGAGGTCATTGGTTTTGTGTTGACTTTATTCCTGACCTTAATCCGATTGGTGTTGCTCAATCGCGGTATGAGGGGACACTGAGTGGAAAACGCATGCTAGGAGCAGATTCAATAATATGTAGGGACGGGCATTCTTGGTCTAAAGCACACTACACAGTTCTACAGAATTCTACCTTCGCAACCCCGTATGTCAATGCACATAAGAATATTCTACGCTCCAAACACCCGGAGTAGTCTGACGACTGGATTACATGTGAACACATCACGACTTTTGGTAGTTGGTTCCAAACACATCTCTTGGGTAACAACATTGTTGGAGATGAGCTGTACTTATTGGCCAGGACACCATCTTCGACTGTATTTGCTTACCAAGGGTACAAGATAAATGGGAATACATTTTACATGATCGCCCAAGATAAAAAGAGCACCAACCAAAACAGTGGTGTCCGTTTTGATGGAGCAACCAATAGGGGAAAGGACACACATTATGGTTACATAGTAGACATATGGGAACTAGACTATGGACATGATTTTAGGGTCCCTTTGTTTCGGTGCAAATGGGTAAATGTATCATAGGTAGACCCGTAGCATGGAGTGACAATAGTGGATCTCAACAATCTCGGGTACACAGAAGAACCATTAGTCCCAGCCAATGATGTGGCGCAGGTTTTCTATGTGAAGGACATCACTAGTAGAAAACAGGGCTTTGATTCAGGCCGGGCCAGCCCATTAGTCCCGGTTCAGTCCAGAACCGGGATCCATGGGGGCATATGTCCCGGTTCATGAGGCCAGGGGGCCAGTCGGGCCATCGTGGGGCATTGGTCCCGGTTCATCTGCCACCTTTGTTCCCGGTTCGAGGCTTGAACTGGGACCAATGTGCCTCGCTCGTGGCCCACCACCATTGGTCACGGTTTGTGGCTTGAACGGGGACCAAAAGGTGTCCTTTAGTCCCGGTTCCAACCACGAACCGGGACCAATGATATGCCTATATATACCCCTTGCCTGCGAGCAGAGCAGTGGAGTGCTCTATTTTTTGGGGAGAGGTGTGTTGTGTTCTAGCTCACCTCCTATGCACATGAGGTGTTCGACGAAATGCTTGAGCCACACTTAAGCTTTCTCCTCTTACTTGTATGATTTAGATAGCTACTTGTATAATTTTCTAACTTTTATTAATGTTTGTTATTATATAGTGCCATGGTTTTGCTATCCGCCCCGTCGGCTCTCGTCCAGTCTATTATTTGGATGTGGTATATTATCTTTTATAACTATTTGTTTCATTTTAGTGTTTTTGAGAATTATGCCGACCAATGTGACATAGATGTTTTTATCTAGGAGGTATGTGAACCGGAAATTTCAACCGACCCTCTTGTCGAGAGGTTAAATTTGGTTGAAAAACAAAAACAATTATTTGAAAGACAAATTGAAGATAATTGAAGAGGATAAGATGAAATTGGAGTTGCATGCTGCCGATGTCTTCGATGATCACAAGATCCAGATGGATGCAATGTGCTTGAAGATTACAAATGTTAGAAAATATGCCATTGATAATGAGGCTTGGTATCATTATGTTGTTGGATAAATTGTTACCTTAGTTGCGATTATGATCGCAATTGTTGTTGCATTTAAATGTTTTACATAGTTGTATGTTATTATAAATGCATGTTTTAATTAGATGTTCTAGAGAGTTGTATGTTTTTCTATGAGAACTATGTATGAACTTCATGCATTTATGTTTTCAGTAATAACATTTGATCACTGTCGGTGTCAAAACCGGCGGATCTCGGGTAGGGGATCCTGAACTGTGCGTCTAGGCAGATGGTAACAGGAGACGAGGGAAACGATGTTTTTACCCAGGTTTGGGCCCTCTTGATGGAGGTAAAACCCTACGTCCTGCTTGATTAATATTGATGATGTGGGTTACAAGAGTAGATCTACCACGAGATCAAGGAGGCTAAACCCTAGAAGCTAGCCTATGGTATGATTGTTGTTCGTCCTATGGACTAAAGCCATCCAGTTTATATAGACACCAGAGAGGGCTAGGGTTACACAGAGTCGGTTACAATGGTAGGAGATCTATATATCCGTATCGCCAAGCTTGCCTTCCACGCCAAGGAAAGTCCCATCCGGACACGGGACGAAGTCTTCAATCTTGTATCTTCATAGTTTTGGAGTCCGGCCGATGATGGTAGTTCGGCTATCCGGACACCCCCTAGTCCGGGACTCCCTCAATCACTATTGTACTTTGGTTTTAATGTGATGTTGAACTTGTATTAGTTTGGTCACTTCTCTGTTCATGATGTTCTGTAATGGTTTTTGATATACTTAATTATATAGTGCACGTAGATGAACCAGTAGTGGACGTACGGTGACCGATGCACCCCCCCCCCCCACTACAGGGCCTGCATAATTTTGTCAAGGTGGCTGAGGTAAACAAGGAGAATGATTTTATGTCTTGTCCATGTACTATTTGTGGGAATAGGAAGGATTACTCTGACTCGAAAATCCTTCACTTGCACCTGGTTGAGAAGGGTTTGATGCCATTGTTAAGCTATGTGCATTCCTCAATGCAATCTCTTAGAAGGTAATCGATCCAGAAATCCTACCAAGGTTACAGAATGATTTGGTGCAATGTCTTTCTCAGTTTTGAGTTGGTGTTCCCACCATCCTTCTTTAATATCGTGACGCACATCCTATTTCATCTAGTCGACGAGATGGCCATTGTGGGTCCTCTATTTCTACAAAATATGTTCCCCCTTGATAGGTTCATGATAGTCTTAAATAAATATGTTCGTAACCATGCTAGACCCGAAGGAAGCATCTCCATGGCCATCAAACAAAGGAGGTCATTGGGTTTTGTGTTGACTTTATTCCTGACCTTAAGCCGATTGGTATCGCTCGATCGCGGTATAAGGGGACACTGAGTGGAAAAGGCATGCTAGGAGCGGATTCAATAATATGTAGGGATGAACATCTTGGGCTCAAGCACACTACACAGTTCTACAGAATTCTACCTTGGTGACCCAGTATGTCAGTGAACGTAAGAATATTCTATGCTCCAAACACCTGGAGTAGTATGACGACTGGATTATATGTGAACACATCACGACTTTTGGTAGTTGGTTGCAAACACATCTCATGGGTAACAAGATTGTTGGAGATGAGTTGTACTTGTTGGCCAGGACAACATCTTCAACTGTATTTACTTACCAAGGGTACGAGATAAGTGGGAATATATTTTACACAATCGCCCAAGATAAAAAGAGCACCAACCAAAACAGTGGTGTCCGCTTTGATGCAGCAACCAACAGGGGAAAGGACACATATTATGGTTATATAGTGGACATATGGGAACTTGACTATGGACATGATTTTAGGGTCCCTTTGTTTCGGTGCAAATGAGTAAATCTGTCAGGAGGCGGGATATAGGTAGACCCACAGTATGGTGTGACATCAGTGGATCTCAACAATCTTAGGTACACAGACGAACCATTCGTCCTAGCCAATGATGTGGCGCAGATTTTCTATGTGAAGAAAATCACTAGTAGAAAACAGGGCTTTGGTTCAGGCCGGGCCAGCCCATTAGTCCCGGTTCAGCCCATAACCGGGACCAATGGGGGCATAGGTCCCGGTTCGTGAGGCATTGGACCCAGTTCATCTGGCACCTTTGGTCTCGGTTCGAGGCTCGAACCGGGACCAATGTGCCTCGCTCCTGGCCCACCACCATTGGTCATAGTTTATGGCTTGAACTGGGACCAAAAGGTGTCCTTTAGTCCCGATTCCAACCACGAACTGGGACCAATGATATGCCTACATATACCCCTTGCCCGCGAGCAGAGCAGTGGAGTGCTCTGTTTTTTTGGGAGAGGTGTGTTGTGCTCTAGCTCACCTCCTATGCACATGAGGTGTTTGATGAAATGCCCGAGCCACACTTCAGATTTCTCCTCTTACTTGTATGATTTAGATAGCTACTTGTATAATTTTCTAACTTTTATTAATGTTTGTTATTATATAGTGCCATGGTTTTGCTATCCGCCCCCGTTGGCTCTCGTCCAGTCTTTGATTTGGATGTGGTATATTATCTTTTATAACTATTTGTTTCATTTAGTGTTTATATCAATTATGCTGACCAACGTGACATAGATGTTTTTATCTACGAGGTATGTGAAACGGAAATTCCAACCGACCCTCTTGTTGAGAGGTTAAATTTGGTTGAAAAAGAAAACAATTATTTGAAAGAAAATTTGAAGATAATTGAAGAGGAGAAGATGAAATTGGAGTTGCATGTCGCCGATGTCGTCGATGATCACAAGATCCAGATGGATGCAATGTGCTTGAAGATTAGAAATATTAGAAAATATGCCATTGATAATGAGGCTTGGTATAATTATGTTGTTGAATCAATTGTTACCTTAGTTGCGATTATGATAACATTTATTGTTGCATTTAAATGTTTTACATAGTTGTATGTTGTTTTAAATGTATGTTTTAGTTAGATGTTCTAGAGAGATGTATGTTGTTCTATGAGAACTATGTATGAACTTCATGTATTTATGTTTTCAGTAATAACATTTGATCACTACTGTACTTTGGTTTTAATGTGATGATGGACTTGTATTAATTTGGTCACTTCTCTATTCATGATTTTCTGTAACGGTTTTGTATATACTTAATTATATAGTGCACGCAGATGAACGGGCAGTGGATGTACGGTGACCGGCGCACCTCCGACTACATTGAGGGCCTGCATAATTTTCTCATGGTGATTGAGGCAAACAAGCAGAATGATTTTATATCTTGTCCACGTACAATTTGTGGGAGTACTAAGGATTACTCTAACTCGAAAATCCTTCACTTGCACCTGCTTGAGAAGGGTTTTATGCCATTGTTAAGTTATGTGCATTCCTCAATGCAATCTCTCAGAAGCTAATCGATCCAGAAACCCTACCTCGGTAACAGAATGATTTGGTCCAATGTCTTTCTCATTTTCGAGTTGGTGTTCCCATCATCCTTCTTCGATATCGCGACGCACGTCCTAGTTCATCTAGTCGACGAGATGGCCATTCTGGGTCCTCTATTTCTACACATCCCCCTTGAGAGGTTCATGAGAGTCTTAAAGAAATACGTTCGTAACCGTGCTAGACCCGAAGGAAGCATCTCCATGGGCCATCAAATGGAGGAGGTCATTGAGTTTTGTGTTGACTTTATTCCTAAACTTAAGCCGATTGGTTACGCTCAATCGCAGTATGAGGGGACACTGAGTGGAAAAGGCACGCTAGGAGCGGATTCAATAATATGTAGGGACGGGCATTCTTGGGCTCAAGCAAAGTACAAAGTTCTACAGAATTCTACCTTGGTGACCCCGTATGTCAATGAACATAAGAATATTCCACGCTCCAAACACCCGTAGTAGTCTGACGACTGGATTACATGTTAACATATCATGACATTTCGGTAGTTGGTTGCAAACACATCTTATGGGTAACAACATTGTTGGAGATGAGTTGTACTTGTTGGCCAGGACCCATCTTCGACTATATTTACTTACCAAGGGTACGAGATAAATGGGCCGCACCACAGGCCGTACAACAGGCGCAAGCACGGCCGTCGACGTTGACCACCAAGGCGCCAGGACGCGTGGCCTGCTGCTGAGCAGGGGGCACGACCCCGAATTGCCGCCCTGCACCCCCTCCCCCCCACGGAGGAGGGAGCTGCAGAGGAACCACGGCCGCCTCCTTTGGCGTGATACACAACGTTGACAGAGGAGTCGGTGGAGATGTCAGGGCGGCGCGCGTTGAGCCGCTGCTCCATAGACAGGAGGCTGTTGTAGAGTTCCTGAGGGTGAATAGGCTCCTTGCGTTCATTGATCACCTCGGCAAGCGAGTCATAGTCGCTGTCAAGACCGGCGAGGATGAAGGCCGTGAACTCGGTGTCGCGAAGGGGCTCTCCAATTGAAGCAAGGGTGTCGGCCAACTTCCTAACCTTCTTGTAGAAGGCGGTCACCGACCATTATCCTTACGGGTCTCACCAAGCTTGGCATGAATAGTCATAGACCGAGCATTATACTGTGACGAGAAACTTGACTCTATGATGTCCCACACCTCGTGAGACGATGCAGCAAAGAGGACTAGCCCGGCAACACCCTCACCCAGGGAAGACTGGATTGCTGAGAGGATGGCTTGGTTTTGAGCGATCCACGCACGGAACATCGGATGTTGTGGTGGCGGGCACGATAGGGTGTCATTAACGAACCCCTCCAAATAATGGCTGCGCAGAAGAGGAAGCACATGAGCGCGCCAGTACAGGTAAATATCCTGCTTGAGCTTCACTGAAAGAAGGTGCGAGAATAGGAACGGCGGCGAGGAGATCGCAGCCAGAGCAGCCTCGACATCCATGTATGGCACAAGAGATGGCATCGGTGCAGTCGGAGGCGCGGCAGGTGCGTACACCTGTGGGACGCCATACGCGTAGGATGCACCATAGGGCGGCATGGCCGCATACGAGCCCTGGCCAGGGTACACGCCATAGGAGGGACGCACGGGTGGTAGAGGACCGTATGGAGCAGCATACATCGGATAGCCGCCAGGGCCTCCATAGGTCGCATGGGCGACGTCGGCAACGATAGGTCATGCTGTAGTCTAGATGGAGGCGGCAGGGGCAGGCGCGCCCTGAAAATGGACGGCTAGGAGGGCACTCTCACCCTCTAAGAGCCTCAGGAGGCGGGTATTACGACATCCTTTATATGTGTAATGTCTATTGGCATGAAATCCTTGTGACTATTACTAAAACTAGTCATTAACCCGTAGTATTTGAACGAAAATTTATATAAACATTGTTTTGTTTGAATCTTGTAGAAACAGAAGTGCAACACCTTTACAAATATCATTACTACTTATTTTCATAGCGTATACCATATTGTATTTCCCTACTTCCTATTATGAATATAGTTGGAACATTGTGGAGCATCTTGAATTTTTTAAAATTTTGTATTAAGTGTTGTGCCACAACAAAAAGTGGTGATAACATTATATATATTTAACGACTCGTAAATTTTATAATTTATAAATACATTATTGTGTTTTTCATAGTTACTAAATACAATTTTTACTTTCTGAATTTTCTCTCTACTGGTTACTGCTGGCATAATTACTGCTTCCATCTACGTGGTATATATGATTAGAGTATTCTACAGAGGACTAAATTTGCGTCCATCACTCTCTATATACGGGTCCCGCTCTTTCTCTACACGATCTCCTCTCTCTCTGTGTTTGTGTGTGCGTGTGTGTGTGTGTCACACATGCATGCACATGCACACACATATAAACCTATGTAACTCATCTAACGCCTCCACCAGTCCAGCACTCATCACTTGAATAGGCCGTTGAGCTGAATGCATCGTCATGAGCCATGGCTCAGTTCAAGCTTATCCTCGTACTCTTGAAATATTTGTAAAATCATTAAAAACTTGTTGAAGATATTTTTTGAACTTTTGGCAGCCATCTTTGTCTTTCCAACAATTCCCTATTTTTTTGGGGTTTTCAGGTCAAATCTTATTTCCGTAATGTCCCTTATATTTCAAATAATAAACGCTAAATTTAGAAGTTTGCTTTAGTTTGTTTGTACATTTTTAGAAATAGATCGTTCTAGCATCCCAACAGAGTCATGGGGAAAGTAGTAATGATGCTTTTCTTTGACTACTACTAAATTACATTTTTACTTAATTAAGCGCTCTCTATTGTCGGGCATTTATCCTTAACTATCTTATATATGAAATTTGATCTACACGCCCTCACTTCTGAAAACGATTGATATTGGATGCACTTGCATAGTTCAGCAATTTTGATTTCAAAATATATTATAGGTTTTTATTAAATGTATTTGCCACGTAGATTTAGTATTTTTTACACTGATTTTCTTAACATTTTCTATAGACAATTTGTGCATGTCACATACAGATTCAGCAGTATATATGTAGGTATTATTTAAGTACATGCATGATAGGTAGAATACACGCATAGAGGCATATACGCATTGTGCTTATGTGCGTAGTAATTTTTGGATTACGAAAAGTAGTTCACATACCTAAATGCATGTACGCACAACATACTTACCTAGTTGTGTCACGCATGCATGGGTAGCTTCATTAGTACGTCTCCAGAAAAAAAATTGTAGGTGATCTTACCTTGCACGTTTCCTAGCGTGACATGTATGGACTCTTGGGCTGATGCAATCTTTCTTGGAAACATACGGACTGCCATTTTTTCTTTTCAATCGAATAAGGGAGAGTCCATCGGGAGGAAGACTTGTGTGTGGCATAGGAGAGCACGTTTCCTCTTTCATCCGATGGCTACGAACGCATTATTTATTATTTGAACGGATGAAATTTATTACATTCTAGGATTAACATGGTGTCTCGTATGATGCTTCCAATTAGTAAATAAAAAGATATGAAGATATTTTAACTACATGTCCACAAAAAGGCTTCTCTTTTAACTACATGTCAACTATGGATAGTTCCATCAAAATTTATACCTCATCTCTCTCTCTCTAGCTCTCTCTCTCTCTCACTCTCTCTCTCTCTCTCTCTCTCTCTCTCTCTCTCTCTATATATATATATATATATATATATATATATATATATATAGTTTACCAAGTGCGGGGAAATACTCAGTAAAGATGAACAATGATAATTGCTAATTTATTTAATGGAGTGTCTGCAGAGAAACAATCGGGAAAGATGGACGCAACATCACCCTGCTGTCAACCGCCGAAAGCAGCGACACCTTCGCGTGTTGTTTGCCAAATGTCTCAGAGGTTACGGACAGTAATTGGTTCGACATTCGGTAAAGCATTGCCTATACAAGTGTTTTGTATTTACTGAGTGTTTTCCCTGTCACTTGCTTTAGGATATAGGATTTACCGCGTGTTCGACAAAATACTCTCGCTGAAGATTGCGATAGTCGACAGATAAAGAGAGTGCTTCATGTAGTGTACTGAATGTAAGCGTACCCATAAACATATAGCGACTGCCATCACTTCATAAGTAGATGAGTGAGCTAGCTTACCCAGAAATGGACCTAGTTGGGCACACTACCGGACTCTTCGGGCTATGCCTACGGCCCAGGGCCGTTGGCATAGGTCCTATGCCGTCGGCATAGATCTATGCCTACGGCTGCCGTCGGCATAGCCCCGTCACTGTAGATCACGTCAGCGTACTTCTGTCAGACCGTCCGCATAGTATAGCCGTCGGCATAGGAGGGTATGCCGACGGCTGTGGGGCAGCCGTCGGCATAGTTTAGCCTTCGGCGTAGTTTTCCGTCTGACGGCAACGGACGGCGCCGTCAAAACTACTGGCGACTCAGGAGAAGACACGTGGCAAAGATATGCCTACGGCAAAGCCGTCGGCAAAGATTAAATCTGTGCCGACGGCTTTGCCGTAGGCATATCTTTGCCACGTGTCGCCCCCTGGTTTGACCTGGCGGCAGGGCTATGCCTACGGCAAAGTCTTCGGCATAGATTTAAATCTATGCCCATCTATGCCGACGGCTTTGCCGTAGGCATAGCCCTGCCACGTGTCGCCTCCTGGTGGCTCCTGAGCGTATATATGCCGACGGCTTTGCCGTAGGCATAGTTTTTTTTCCTGTTTTCTCTTTTTCAATTCATTTGACAGCATTTCAAAGCAGAATAATATAAAATATGACAGTTCATCATCATCATTTAAACATAGTCAAGTTCATCATCTAAAGATCATCACCGGCGAAAGTTCACGAACATAAGAATAGTGCAAGACATGAAACATCATAAAAGTTGAAACATGAAAGACATGGCACAACGGCCGCATACACGGAATCATCATCAACATCAAGCACCACCGAGTCCACCTCCGCCAAAACCACCACCACCACCGAGTCCACCTCCGCCAAAACCACCAAGTCCGCCAAGTCCACCTCCGCCAAAACCACCACCAAGTCCACCTCCGCCAAAACCGCCACCGCCAAGTCCACCTCCGCCAAAACCGCCACCGCGGCCACCATCACTCTGCCAGATCAGAGTGATTGGGGTCAACGGAGCAGGAGTTGAGCCACCGGTCCCCTACATGTTTGAAAGAAGATTCTAACGGTAAATATGACATGATAGTGTTGAATGAACGAGAACTAGTTTGTCATTAGTTAGGCAAATTTACTAACCGGAGTATCACCGCCTAGTGCCAGCCATTCCTCGAACGTGGGAATGTGTGGTGCGTCTCCCGCAGGTGGTGGTGGGGGTCCAACTTGTGGTGGCTCCATGCGGTTAGTCCAAGACGCCAACATAGCCTGGATGTTAGTTAAACAAATCCACTTAGAAACAAGCCGTGATCAACAAAGTCAGAAGGAATGAAAGTGCAAAATTGAACTTGGTTTAAGAGGGCAAAACTAACCGCCATCACTTGACGACTGTAATCATCGTTTGCCTTCACTCGTTGCAAGTACTCCCTCACCTCAATATGCCTATGCTCGAGAAAGGCCTGATATGCCTACAAAATTGAGGTTGTTTCTAAGTGGGCAGTGATGAAAATAAACTAAGAAAGATAGAGACAAAGAAGATAAGGGGAAGTACTTACAGCACGTTGGCGGACCAAGGGAGGCTGCGAACGCCCCGTACTCTCTAACGGGCTCGGGTTAGTAGCTCGAAGCCGTGTGTACGAGATCGACGGAGTGATCAAGCCATCGAAACACGGATACCGGCCATGGGACTTACCCTGGATGGCGACCACCGCCGTGTCGTCGATCTGAGACAGGGCGACCTCAGGAACGGGAACATCCAGATGCATCTTCTGATAGTTCTGAGTGTAAGACTCCAGGTGTTGCTCGGTGTTGCCGTAGTACTGGCTCTCGCCCTCCTTGCGATCACTCCGCTCGCGGGCCAGCTTCCACGACTCCATGTCTGAGAGCGGCCTCTACAACTTGTCCTCCTGCAATGTCAAACAGAAATTAGCCATACATAAGAACATGACGGTAAAGAAGAACCAAAATGCATATTTCATATAGATATACCTTCATGGCCTTGAAGCCCCAGTGGTTCCGGTTTCCTTGGCCGTGTGTCCCGTCTTTTCCACGTTTAGCCCGGGCCTTGATGCTCTTGGCAGCAAACTCTGGATCGTCACCGACCCACTTATCCACCAAACACGCCCATCCGTCATGCCTTCCATAGCACCAACGAGGAACAACCTATGCAAATTTTGGAAGCATGACATGTGAGCACGAAACATATAGTTGACTCCTTGAAACTGCTCCCTGCTCATGGTAATTTTTTGCCTCTGTGCTTGAGTTTTGGTCATCTTTTATTGCAGGTAGATGTGGTAGTACTGTGAGACGGCAACCCAACGCACCTCGTACTGCAACTGACGAGATTTCTTCTTTGCAGACGCAAGTAAGACCACGCCGGCTCTGGCCTTGTGCTCGTCAAGAACTCTATAGAGTTGCTGCAATCATGCATAAACCAGAAGCAAACAAGGCATGAGTTGAGTGATTCAATGATAAACTATGAACGAAACTAAAGACAAGTGATTCAAAAGGGAACTTACCCAATATTTGGTGATCACAATCTTAGCGGCCGTCCCGTACTCCGCGTTACTGCAAGCCTTGTAGTGGGCCCAGCTTGTGGCCAAAACACGCAGCTGCGGGTCCCTGTCTGGCCGCGGGCAGAATAGGCCAGGCCAAAACTGCTTCAACAGGACAGTGAGAAGGCCGTTCGGTTTACGGCCCTTTCCGCGAAGGATCCAGTTACTGCAAAAGAATCAAAGGGTTGCCATGTGTACAATAAAAAATGTTGTCACATGTTGAAAATATGATTGAGATGCACTTACTCTGTCCCCGCAGGTTCAATGAGCCACTTGTGCGCCTCGATAGAAGGTGGTGTAGGTACTCCAGCATTACCACGCAGCCACCCCTGCGGAGCACCCGGTGGCAAGTCACCCCATAACTCGGGGTCAACCTCCCCTCCACCCTCCTCGCCCTCCTCCTCACCCTCCTCCCCGGCCTCCTCCTCCTCACCCTCCTCCTCCTCGACATCAGCAACATACTCCTCCTCCTCAGACTCAGAAGCTGCATCAGCATAGGAGGGCATCGAAGAAGACCCTCCTATTTCGGACATGGCCCGAAGTTTTTTGGCCCGGTTGCCTCTCCCCCCACCTCCTCGTCCTCTAGGGGATCTCCCCCCACCCCCTCCTCCTCTAGGGTCTCCTCCCCCGACCCCTCCACCTACCTGTGAGGTGCCATCCTCGCGTAGTCGGGAGGGAACCTTGTGGGCTCATCCACTCCGAGTAAGTCCTCCTTTGAGTTTACTGAGGAAACTGGCACCGCTGGACTTGCCCATGATTAGCAAACCTGCATTGAGAAGAGAATAAACAATTAGTAAGGATATAAAAAAACAAGCATATAGGAAAGACATTAATAACGGAAGAGCACATTAAGCATACTATCGTAATGATCATTAAAAGAACATACATTTTCTAGAACCCATATGAATCATCACTATTGTAATCTATTTGTCGACCGGTCTCATCATCACTATCCCGCATATCTTCTTCGTTGTCTAACGGAGGTGGAGGCTCTTCCTCATCGTCAGCGTCAGCGTCTTCATTTAACTTTTCAAGCATAATTATGTCTCTTTGATTCACAACTGCCTCACCATCAATCCGTGCACCGTCGTTGTTTGGGTCCAGGTCAACATAACCCAAGTCATCATCCTCCTTGTTTCGGACCACGTCATCATGTTCCTCTTGAAAGAACACTCCCTCGTATGTCATGGGATTTATGTTGTAGTAATCATCATCGTTCTGGTCCGGTAGCTTACCATGTGGCGACACCTTGAACACAACTTCCCAACCCTTTAGGTACTCTTTCTGGCATGGGTAAGGCAGATAATATACTTGTGTGGCCTGGGTAGCGGCGATAAAGAGATCAGCTCTGGCATAGACGGTTGATGGTTTAACTTCAACTAAACCAACAGAAGGCGTATGTCTCAGACCCTTTTTGGGGTCGAACCATCAGCATTTGAACACAGTGAGACTTAGGTGTTTACGGCCAACAAAATTTCGGCAGCACCTCCCCGTTGTTCTCCAAATACACGTCTCGGCAAAATGCCGAGAGAATGTGCATCCGGAGAACAACAGGGAGGCGCCGCCGAAATCCTGTCTCAGAACGGGGTAGAGCATAAACAACGTACCCAATCTACACATCCTCGGGCTATCCGTGGAAAGCGCTGGACAATCCGAAAGAGTTGCGGTGATAAATATGCAATTGAATGCATATTTATCGATGCAACCCTTTCGGACGGGAGACCTAGGTTACGCGACTTGATGTGAAAATTCAATCTAGTGACATGGAAAAAAAGTGGACGAGGTCATGGAATTGTTGCTCGCCCTCCGATGTAGAGGATGTAGTCGATCAAAGGAGGGACGATCGTGGACAACCACCTCCAACATCGACGGTCACTCCACGAAGATGGAACACCACAAATCCTGTTAATTCGACTAAGTGCAAAAAAATAGGTTAAGCATTGACAATTTAAACTATGAAAAAAAATCATATTTCGTCAAGTGTCAAATTTTGTCCTTCAATTTTTTTAGCAAGATCATCATGATTAAATAACCACTCATCATATGCCAATTTTGGAGCACATCTCACAAAACTATTTTAGAAACTAAATGTCTCATAGCAAGGATTTAGAAACAGCTTCACCTCCTATCCATGCCATCTCTAGACGTCAACAACTCAAAGAACATGACACAAACATCAACTCAAAAATTTGTTTTGCATGCATATGTGAATAGACTTAGGGGCCGAACACACCATCCATTAATCTCACATGCATATATTGTCATAATCCATTATATATCATATTGGTACAAATATTATGCTTATGGACATAAAATCTAGAAGAGAACAATGCTAACAATTACATCACTTGTCTTTGTGAAGATAAGTTACACATGTCCATACATAGTAGTTATTTGCAGCAAATTAATATGAAACTATGAATGTCACAGTAGGAAAAATGAAAAAAAAAGATCATAGCTCACCGGGCAGAGGGGCGTCACGGCGATGGAGGGGACGGGAGGGACGGGGCTGGTCGTGGTCGGCCGGAGAAGCAGAGGCCGCCGCCGACCGGAGCTAGCACCGGGGCCGGCCGGGCAGGGACGCGGGCCGCTGGCCGGAGCCATGGCCAGGCGTACTCGGGGAGGGGCCGAGGCGGGGCAGGGCCCGGTTCGTGGCGGGGCACAGAGCTGG
>NC_041386.1:658164935-658166177 GCF_002162155.2 Triticum dicoccoides | reverse complement strand
GCGGCGGGGATGGGGACGGGTGAGGGAAGGGGAGAGTGGCGCCGGGGAGCAGCGGCGGGTGGCGGGGAGCAGCGGCGGGCGGCGGCGGCAGCTAGCTAGCGCGGGTCGGGCTCGGGGGCGCACGAGTGGGTCGGGGACGAACGAGTGGAGGGGGTGAACGGGGAGTGGATAAGGGAACTATGTCGATGGCTTAGCCGTCGGCATATATTAGTCATGCCACGTGGCATATATGCCGACGGCTAAGCCGTAGGCATAGGTATATTTCTTTTTTTATACATGTTAATTACAAACTAGCCGTATACATGTTAATTACACACGTGGCATATATTATTAACTGTCTTCAAATATATTTTTAGTGTATATTATATTCAAACGCATTGAAAAGTTTCGTATATATATAAAATATTTGTACGTACATATTAAATATTTTCAAATACACGTTTTTGAATTTTTTTGAATGATACATGGTATATAATTATATTAAAAATGATACATGGTACCGTTACCGAGTGCCTGATCCGGCATAGTTTTATTTTCCTTTTTTATTTTAATGTTTTCTTATAGTTATATATTTATTCTTTTTTATTTCATATAGATTTTTAAAAAAATTTATAGTCATAATTTTCCTTTTTTATGTGTTATTATTTCATATAGATTTTTTATTTTTTTAAACCGCTCGGCCCTCTCCTCTCCCGGAACCACACAGAGGGGAGGGGAGGGGAGGCGCCGAATTCGAGCAGCTTCGTCCGCCAAGGCCGTGGTCTGGTCGATGGTGAGGGTGGGGGTGGGGGCGGGGGTAGCTTAGTTCATCAGGTGAGTGAAGGGGGAGGGGGTCATCGACAGAGGGACACCTGGGAGCAACATCCGGGCCAAACCCACAGCTACATATCCACACCGTGTAGACCCGACACGTCCGTTTCCCCCCTCCCGGTGCCGGCGGCGGCGCCGTCCGTGAGGGGGGCCACACACCGGAGACGCGTGCCGCCTCTTCGGACATGCCACAACACCACCCCGCATGTATGAGGGCCCGGTACGACGCTCCGGTGGCATTGCTACCCCCCAAGGCCCCCATTCCGCCTAACCCTGGAGCAGTTGACCACGAGATCTAGCCCTTTGACTTCCCACGGACGGGCTTTGACCAGTGGACCTCTCCACCCAGTTGTGTCAGGTCTACCCACAGGGACACACGGGAGCAACATCCGGGCATAACCGACTGCTACATCCCCTCCGTGTAGACCCGAC
>NC_041386.1:658162927-658164132 GCF_002162155.2 Triticum dicoccoides | reverse complement strand
GGGGGGCTTTAGTCGCGCTTATTTGGTCGCGGTTGCGCAACCGCGACTAATGGCAGTTGCGAACCGCGACCAAAGGCCTTTTTTCCACCAGTGCGCCTACGCAAGATTTGACGGTATGCTAGCCCCCGGAGGCCGCCGGCCACAGTCGTAGACGTGCGAAGAGCAATCCGCGTAGAGGGAAGTGTTCAGATACTTCTCCATCACAAAAAATTATGAAAAATTACCATCAGTCCTATAGCACATGTGCCCACGTTGTGTAAAAAACTCATGATTTTATCGCGCTCCAAGTATTTAATAATATTCACGCTGCATCGTTACCGCAGAACGTCTACTACCGTTTCATTGCCGTCCGTGAGGGGGGCCACAACCCGGAGACGCGTGCCGCCTCTTCGGACATGCCACAACACCACCCCGCATGTATGAGGGCCTGGTACGATGCTCCGGTGGCATTGCTACCCCCCAGGGCCCCCGTCCCGGCTAACCCTGTAGCGTTTGACCACGAGATCTAGCCCTTTGACTTTGCACGGACGGGCTTTGACCAGTGGACCTCTCCACCCGGTTGTGTTAGGTCGGCCCAGAGGAACACTTTGGAGCAACATCCGGGGCAAACCCACAGCTACATCCACTCCGTGTAGACCCGACGCGTCCGTTTCCCCCCTCCAGGTGCCGGCGGCGGCGGCGTCCGTGAGAGGGGGGCACACCTCGGAGACGCGTGCTGGGCGTTTGCAACCGCCTCAACACTTCCAGATTTGTGAGAGGCCGCCTACGCAAGATTTGACGGTATGCTAGCCCCCGGAGGCCGCCGGCCACAGTCGTAGACGTGCGAAGAGCAATCCGCGTAGAGGGAAGTGTTCAGATACTTCTCCATCACAAAAAATTATGAAAAATTACCATCAGTCCTATAGCACATGTGCCCATGTTGTGTAAAAAACTCATGATTTTATCGCGCTCCAAGTATTTAATAATATTCACGCTGCATCGTTACCGCAGAACGTCTACTACCGTTTCATTGTCGTCCGTGAGGGGGGGCCACAACCCGGAGACGCGTGCCGCCTCTTCGGACATGCCACAACACTACCCCGCATGTATGGGCCCGGTACGACGCTCCGGTGGCATTGCTACCCCCCAGGGCCCCCGTCCCGGCTAACCCTGTAGCGTTTGACCACGGGATCTAGCCCTTTGACTTTGCACAGACGGGCTTTGAC
>NC_041386.1:658105425-658162917 GCF_002162155.2 Triticum dicoccoides | reverse complement strand
CGTACATGAGGGGTGCCACACCCCGGAGACGCGTGCCGCCTCTTCGGACATGCCACAACACCACCCCGCATGTATGAGGGGCCGGTACGACGCTCCGGTGGCATTGCTACCCCCAGGGCCCCCGTCCCGACTAACCCAGGAGCGGTTGACCACGAGATCTAGCCCTTTGACTTCCCACGGACAGGCTTTGAAGAGTGGAGCTCTCCACCTGGTTGTGTCAGGTCAGCTCAGAGGGACACCTGGGAGCAACATCCGGGCCAAACCGACTGCTACATCCCCTCCGTGTAGACCCGATGCTTCCGTTTTCCCCCTCCAGGTGTCGGCGGCAGCGCCGTCCGTGAGGGTGTCACACTCCGGAGACGGGTGCCGGGCGTTTGCAACCGCCACTAAACTTCTGTCGCATAGCTGTTTTTTATTTTAATAAAATATAAGGACTTATATGCAAAAGAACATGACGGCACATTATTAATGTGCTCGAAAAAAAATACAAACTATATAATTATATATTCATAATCTATGCAAAAAATTACAAACTACATATATATATATATATTCATATAATACATAAAAAAGCATAAAAACATATTTAAAAAAAGCATAAAAACATATGTAAAAAAAGCATAAAAACGTATGAAAAGCATGTAAAAAAAATAGCTATGCCGATGGCATTGCCGTCGGCATAGAAACGGCAGGGTTTTGGGAGGAGCCGTGCCGCGGATCGGTGACGTGGAGCCTATGCCGACGGCTACCGTCAGCATATCTACTCCGTGGATCGGTGACGTGGCATGCGGAGATATGCCGACGGTCGCCCGTCCCGACCGTCGGCATTGGGTTGACGGCATTAGCGCTGGTCACGGGCGGGGTCGCCGGGCCCGCTTTGTATGCCGACGGCTATGTTATACTGACGGCTGCTGTCGGCGTGTTTGTAGATAGGCCGACGGCCGTTCTGTGCCGACGGCTGCCGTCGGCTTATATCAGGGTAGCCCGACGGCCAGGCTACGCCGACGGCCAGGACGAGGCTGTCGGCATATCTCAAACTAGGCCGACGGCAGCCATCGGCATTGATTTGGCCGTAGGCATAGGTAAGTTTTCCGGTAGTGGCAGGTGGTCATCCATAATAACTGAGACAAAGGGGTAGTTGCTTCTGTCGTGATAGGAACTATTTCATACTATTAATAGCAGACGAAGGCATGGTCGAACAACCACTTTTTTTTAAGGGAAAACCTGCTGGGCACTTTATTATGAGTTAATGAGAATTACATCTTTCAAAACATGCGGTAAAAGGAAACTAGGGGGATCATCATCCCAACTAAACACCAGGTTTGAATAAAAAGCATGTCTTGCTAAGAAATGTGCCAAGCCATTTGCCTCCCTCGGACAATGCTGAAACTGAATTGAAGCAATGTCATGGGCATACCGGAAGCAATCGGCTAAGATCGCAGAATATGGTGCCAAAATGTCAGCCTCGCCTCTACATGCCGAAATAATCTCGAAACAATCTGACTCAACCGTCACCCTGAAGCAGCAGATATGATTGACAAGTTGTAGACCTCGGCGAAGAGCCAATGCTTCTGCTGTAGTCGCGCTATCAGCATATGTAAACGGTACAACCACTTGGTCTCTTTCAAATCATATTTAGCACAGAAAATGAAAATACTCATATTTATTTCTAAAAAACTCTTCTAACTCTGTAGTCTGATCGGAGGTAATGCATCAGACCAATCGACTACCGTCGATTCCGTCCGAATCTCATTAGTAAAGTGCCGATGAAGCAAATCGCTCTATAAAATCCCATGAGATGCAGCCAACGTCGACGCGGCACAATTCGAAACAAGCGCCATGCAGGCAAGCAAGAGTTCTCCAGCGAATCACAACCACGGACGTAACATCTCCGTAGACATGTACCCCTTCATACGCAAGTTCGAGGACGGCAGCATCGAGCGTTTCCTGCGCAGTCCATTCGTGCCGGCCTCGTCGGATCAGGCCCGCAACCGTGGGGTGGCGACGAGGGACGTCGTCGTCGACAAGGCCACCGGCGTGTCTGTGCGCCTGTTCCTCCCGTCCGGTGCCGCCGAGACCTCAGGCAGGAATCGGCTTCCTCTCGTCATCTACGTCCATGGCGGCTCCTTCTGCACCGAAAGCGCTTTCGGCCGGACGAACCACCGCCACGCGACCTCCCTGGCCGCCTCCGCCGGGGCCCTCGTTGTGTCGGTGGAGTACCGTCTAGCGCCGGAGTTCCCCATCCCTGCGGCCTACAACGACGCGTGGGCCGCGCTCCAGTGGGCGGCGTCCTTGTCCGACCCGTAGCTGGCCAGCTACGCCGACCCCGCGCGCACGTTCCTAGCCGGCGACAGCGCCTGTGGCAACATCGTTTACCACACGGCAGTCCGCGGCAGCCCCACGAAGTCAGCAACGACATTATGGACATAGAGGGGCTGATCATGGTGCAGCCTTACTCCTGGGGAGCCAAGCGGCTGCCTTTGGAGCTCGCGTGGGACGACGACGAAGCCACCGTGGCGGTGTTCCCGCCGAACGGGGTGGACCGGCTCTGGCCGTTCGTGACGGCCGGCCAGGCCGGCAACGAAGACCCCCGGATCGACCCTCCGGCCTCGGAGATCTCATCGCTGGCTTGCCGCCGCGTGCTCATCGCTGTGGCTGGGAAGGACAGCCTGCGGGGCCGCGGCCACCGCCTGGCGGCCCGCATGCGTGATCTCGACTCGCGTTGGCCTTGGATGATCCAGCGGCGCCGCGAGGTGACGGTGGTCGAGTCGGAGGGCGAGGAGCACGGTTTCCACCTCTACAGTCCGCTGAGGGCCACCGGCAAGAGGCTCATGGGAAGCCTCGTGGAGTTCATAAACCAGCAGCCCACCTCGTCGCCTGCGAATCCTATGGTGGTGCTAGGCGTGCCCACGACGCCGTGCAAGGACGTGTTTGGGTATGGCATGGCCATGAAGGCTTGGTGCACACGGTCCAGTATGCCACGTAACACTGCTACTTCATTGAAGATCGGAAGGGCTGGGCCATCCAACACAAGATATAGGTTAATCTCAGGTTGACTGCGGATGACTGCTGGTAACGCTCATCACAAAGATCTACGGAAATGTTAACGTCCACACATGTGGGCGTTCACCATCTCGACCACAAGCATCCATCACCGTCCAGTACTTTATGCACAAATCTTGGCATAATCTGGTCGATTTTCTATGCGACCTAGGACAAGGCGCGTGTGTGGTCTGTGACACAGTTCGCCCACACGTTGGTTGCCCTCCCGCGGTCAGTGGTTGCCACTCGGGGGCGTGCGGTGGAACTAGTATGCTCCCGCACGCCACGCGCCGACGTCAAACACGTCACGCACGTCGCCTGCCTCCCCCTCACGGTTCCATTTCCTCATCTCCGCAGTTACTCACACAACCCACTTCGCATTTCAAACCATTGGGGGAGAAGGCGACGACGGAGGCGGAAGAGTCGACGGTGTCCGCGGCCGTTGGTGGTGCTCGCCGGACCGGAGCGCCTTCGCCGGAGCGCCTGCAGATTGAAGGTAATGCTCGCACCCACTCTCACAATCCTTGCCTGCATTTTCCCCCTTCCCTCCCTGTTCGATGCTTCGCTGGAGATTCGTAGAGATTCAGGCGATTTGGCGATGCGTCGGTGTTCCCGCCGACGGCGGAGTCCTGTGCTTGCCGTTTTCGGTGGCACTGGGCAGTTTCGTCGCTGCCGCCGCGGCGGTCTCGCCGGTGTGGTTTTGCCTGTCCGGAGACACACACTGGTTGTGTCTTGGGATTGGTCCATTGTTTTCCGGTCTGTTAGTTGCGCACTGCTTCGAATTGGTATTTATGAGGTTGAATTTCAAGTAATTATAGTTCCCATTGAACCCTAGATCTAGTTTGGTTGTTTTTGAAACTGCAGTATGAAGGCAAACGTGGTAGCTTGAGTAACTATCATGACTGTATGGCAACTAACTTCCTGAATGACTGTGATAGTTGCCAGAAACATGCTTTTCCATGCGGCAAACTAATTTATTGAATGACTGTGATAGTTGCCACAAACATGATTTTCCATGCGGCAACTAATTTATTGAATGACTGTGATAGTTGCCACAAACATGCTTTTCCATGTGGCAACTAATTTCCTGAATTACTGTGATAGTAGCCACAAACATGCTTCTCATTATGGCAACTAATTTTCCTAAATGATTGTGATAGTTGCCACACTGTATGAATGGTAAAGTGTAGTTAATCGGTAGTCACTGCAGTTTCAACAACCAATTGCACTAGATGGCAACTAATCTGCACATCAACTGTGTTTGTTGGCACATGGATAGTATATTCTTGTGGCAAATAGAATGTGAACGCACCGTGTCTGTTGCCATATTTGTAGACAGGATAATGTGGGAAATTGGCTGCATAACATGGCAACCAATTTGCAAATCAATTGTGTCAGATGCCATACATATACTTTCCATGTGGCAAGTATTTTTGTCTGACCACAGCATCTCTGTTGCCATGTTACAGTCAGTATAATGTGGCAAATTCATTATACGGCAGACGCAATTTTCGTGTTTTGCCATGATGACTTGCGATATCTGAACACACTGTGGCAATTTTCTGGTTCTTCATTAGATGTTTTTCATCGCTTTTTCTTTATTATGTGTTGCATTTTAACATCGCAATTTCAACCTAGCACATTTTTACCGCTGAACACATGGCAATTCATTGGTGTATTTAGGACAGGGTGTGAGCTGCCACGTCTTAGGTTTTGTGCAGTGGAGGATTCTGTGACTTTCAATAAGTACTATCTTATGCTAACATGGAAACTTCAACATTTTGTTTTCAAGTGCATTTATGATCTGTACACTTTATTCAAATGTAACCAATGTGCTTAATTGCCACATTTATGTTTTCTACAATCATAGGGGGGTGCGTACGTGTTCATGTGATATTTTGCATTCACTAGTTGACATTTTCTGTTATGTGATAACTGCTTACTTCCTGCATTCCGTTTTCATTTTACACCGTGAAAATTTGGTCTGTTCCTACCTCAGCAGAATGGCCCGCATTCATCATCAAAACGATGATGATGATTTCATGGATCCACCACAGCAGAATCGGGCAACTGGAGGGAGAAAAGAGGGCGATGAGGTAACTGTCCACACACCCCTCCTCCTCCTCAATATGTTATTGGTTGCCACCTCGAGCTTTGTAGTCGTCTGTCATGAACTAAAATTTCATGACAGTGCAAAACATGGCAACAACTGATCACTTTTTGTCTGTTTTTTGCAGAAGAAGAAATGTATTCGCAACAGAGCCTCCCAAGAACGACTGACTACATTGACTGACAGATTTACCGACGATCAGAAGGGAGCTGCTGCTCAGATGGGTATGCAGGCTCTGATGAATGTCCGGTGCACGAATCTTGTCAACCCTGTATGCGACTGGCTTGGTGAGATTTACGACCCCGCCTCCAGGGAATTTGTGATTCTGGGACGTGGAAGACTACCGTTGAACGTGGAAGACCCCGCCTCCTGTTTTTTCTGCAAAGTACCATGATGGCAACTGATATTTCTTTCTTTTTAAAATTGTTGTACATCAGCTCATGTACGTCGACTGTCTTGATCTGTCCACCTTGGATTTCACTTGGACAGGAGCCCTGCCGCCTACGCATAAGTTTGCTGTTTCTGTGTGGACTATCAACGCTGTCAAGGTTGTGCTTGCTGCAGATAGTGTAACTGATACCAAATATGGAAAACTGCAGGTTAGTTCTGGTTTCTTTTCTCTACATGGCATGCTTACAAATTTGACATGCGGCAACCGTCTGTGGTTCACAAGAGATGACTACCTTTGTTAGCCATGGCTGTCTGCGCATGGTATCCATGTCTCACTCCACATGGCAACACTGCCGTTCCTGCTGAAACTTACATTCGTGTCTTCTTTTTTTGTTCCATTTTTGCAACACATGAACTGCTAGTCAGTGTTCATCATTCCCTCTCTTACATCCTAGCTATTTTTTTGTTTTTTCTAGCTAATGGCCAAGCCTGCTATAGACTACAGCATGTTTGATGGGCCTCAAAACTTTGGAAAGTGGATGGACGTGCACTCAGATCCGTCTTGCCCTACTGAGGTAATCAAAAGATCTACATCTATGGTTGCCTTGGATTATTTTTGATGTCGCGCAAGTGACTGTAATATGGGTGGTTATTGCTCCTTCTTGTTCCGTGCATAGGCGAGGGCACCTGTTGAGCATCTAATTGGGCAGTTTATATCCGGAATGACCGGCTTGCTCGGGAAGTTGGTTGAGGGGTGGACGTCTCTTAGTGGCTCTGACAGCGAGAGCCGAGGGGGTGTTGAGGGATGGATGTCCCCCCACCGGAGAAAGTCAAAGAACATACGGCTGTGAGAGGCGAGGGGGTGTTGCCATCAAAGAGGGGGAGGGCTCCAGAGGATGTTCGGCAGGGATCTCCTAACAAGAGGTCTAGGACCGATCCCGTAGCTGCCAGGAGGAGGTTCGACTTTAATTTTAGTTTTTTGCTTTGTCTATATTTTTGGAACAGAATGATCCCTTTTTGCACTTGATTTTACTAAGCGTGGCAACGAGTTTGCTGTCTGACAATTGCCACCTTTTTTTCCTCCATCTTATACGTGCAGTGAGGCGACAGCTGGTGGACGAGCAGTTACGAAGAAACAGGCACCAACGCCAACCCGTGCTTCTGCTCGGTTGAACAAAGGTGCCCCCATTGCTGGTGACACCCCTTTCACCAGGTCTTCTCCTCGTACGACGACATCCAACACCGGGGATCTCGTCGTGTTGCCAGACCTGAGAAAGCCAGTCAAGAAGTAGGTTTTCCATGCGCTTTCATTGACATAGTGCTATATTTTTTGATTTTTCAATGCATCCGTTCAGCTTGTCACATGGGCTTCTGTCATCATCCCATATGGCAACTGTTGTTTTTCAAAATGATTTTCCTTCCCTTTTATGAGTGCATGGCAACTCCTACTTGTTTTTACATGGCAACTACTATCTAGGGAAAATGGCAACTCTTACTGTACCTGCATCGCAACTGCCATCTTTTCCATTGGCTTCTGTGCTCATCCCATACCTAGTTTTGAAATTGCATTACTGGCAGATCAGACATTTTTAGCATTCTTCAAGTTGGCCAACATGGCAACTATTGCTGGATTTGCGTGGCAACTGCTAACTATGCCACATGGCAACTCATATACCCCTTACATGGCAACTACCAACTTTTCCACTTATTTTTCATTTTTTTAGATTTCTACCATGGCAAACGTTCTTTGTTCATTTTTAATACCTTTTTCATGTGCTTTCATTTTTGCAGGACAAAAAAGACTACTACACGCGGGGCCAAGCATATCAGTAGGGACCCACTCGAACGCCTTCATTCAAAGTTGTCAACAGGGGGCAACTCAGATGTTCATGAGGCGCCAGGCGACAAAACTGCTGTTGCACCGTCAACTGTTCCCACTAAATCTGACGCAAGTGGCCGACCATCTCCGACGGTTGCAGATGTGGAGGTTAGAACAACAGGCATCCGTACATCGGGGAGTGATGAGTCGGTATCTGCTAGGACAGCTGAAATATTGCCAACTCTTCTGGCAATGAAGGATGCTGCTGTGACCCATGCCACCCCATCAGCAAGCGTTGAAGTGGACGCTCCTGAGACCAACCTAAGCAAGGAAGATTCCCGCTCATCTGACACTGATTCCAAGTGCGTGCGTGGTGGCACTCTTGTGCCCACGACAGAAGTGGCTGAGGCGGCAGTTCATAATGATATGCCATCTACAGGTGAGAGTCTTGGCACGACAGCTCCAACTCTTGTTGGTGCAGATACTGTTAAGGCGACTGTTTCGCGTGCTGGTCTTCCACCTAGGTGTCGTAGCCCCCGCAAGCAATCAACAGACATACCCAACGCACCAGCTGTAGCTAGGAGCAGCAGAGACGAGTCTGGTTATGTTCCTGCGTCCACACTGTTCCCGCCACCTGCCAAAAGCAATGTGATGGAGAAACCGGAAGACCGGAGCACAACTGATGCAGATGTCAAGCCAGGCACGAGTGACACAGGTGAACGTCCAGAGCAGACTGTCCCTTTACCCGTAGTGGAAATCTCCAGCTTAAATCTGCGCACTTCCAGGCTCGTAGTCAATGTGGGTGTCCCCTATAGCCCAAACAAGAAGATTGTCAACAAAGTTGCGGCTGACACCGCTGACAACACGCCCCACCCTACAAATAAGCCCGATCATTCTGTAGCGGCCGATTCAGATATGTTTGTTGATCTTTCACCCTTGGATTCTGCCCCTCAAGTTGTTCGTGGTCCTTCCAGTAGGCATGAGAGGCACCCAATGGCCTTCACCCCACCGAGCTTCAGCCTTGGCATCAATCAAGATCAAACAGTGGTGCCAGATCCTATGCCAGTTGCCTTTGCTTTCCCGGGAGGCATGCCCGCAATGATGGCGCAGCCAATGGTCGAGGGCAGGAAGGCTGTCAAGTTCGCAGAGCCGATAGTCCAAGGTACATTTCTCATGTGCTTATCATTTTCTTGTATACATCTTTATTGTTTGACTTTTGTCCCAATCATATTTTTTGGGGTTCTCACTTGTGATGGCAACTGTTATGTGATGACATGGCAACTGGATCTGATGCACCATGTCACCTACATTTTTTTGTTGCCATGCTGCATTTTACATTCGGCAACCACATGGCAACTGAAGTTGATTCAACATGGCAACTGTAGTTGTTGTCACATGGCAACTATAGTGCAATACACATGGCAACTGGATTTGCTGCACCTTGTCACCTGCATTTTTGTTTTCCTTGCTGCATTCTTCCATTCGGCAATCACATGGCAAGTGGAGTTGACACAACATGGCAACTATAGTTGCTGTGACATGGCAACTACAGTGCACCACACATGGCAACAGGATTTGCCTCCACATGGCAACTCACTGCTTTTTGTACCTATATTTCACATCATGCACCCTATCTTCTCACAATCCATCTATTTTTGATTTCCAGGTATCCTAATCCACTTTTTTGATCCCTGCAGGCACCCCTGAGGAGATTTCACCGTCACTTGATGAAGCTTACCGCAGGATCGAGGAGGCAGCATTGCAGAGGAGGTCCTCACGAGGTCAGGGGCAATCAAGTTCCAACGTGCCTGCAGATATGGTATCTGAGGATACCATTAGGAGTGCCACCCCTGGTTCTGTGAGGCAGCAGAGGGTAGTTCACCCACCTCCCGTGGAAGACTACGAGCCCGAATTCAGGGCCACAAAGGAACAGACCCAGCTGTACGATATTGTCAAGCAATTTGGAAATGCGAGGGCCAGCAGCAAGCACATGAAGGAGCTGAAAGCGTAAATGACCACACCAGACAATCTCTCATTTTGCTTTGCTCTTTTTTTACCATTCATTTTCTTTGTACTTTCTATACATGATCCGCTTACGTTTTAGTTCTTTTTATTATTCTACTTAGTAGGCATGATTCTTTCGTGTTACATCATTTTCATACAGCTCATGTTTGGACAGAACCAAGGGCATTCAATGCGAAGCGACGTACGTCGACCTGGGTGATCTTGCCAAGTCCGTGAGGCCAAATGGTAAAATGTCGACGAATGTAGTTGCATGCGGGATTGACTACATCAACAATCATATGGATTTGTGTGCTGACAAAACAATCATGCATTACAGTGTGACCTGCAAAATATGGGATGGTCACTTCCACCACAAAATCCTGAGGAAGAATTTTGCTCAACACGGTGAATTCAAGCTCACACTGAACAAATATGTGAGTTCTCCTCCCCTTATTTGCACTTTTTTTCCACATGGTATGGTTTTTTGCCATCATCTGCACTCTGTTTATGTGGCAGATGTTTCATGTGGCATCAGCTGCCGTGCAAACTGACTTTTTTGATTTTTTGCATCCCGTGCAAACTATGTGGCAACTTCAAAGTAAAATACATGGCAAATTTTGTTCATACATGGACGGCAACTTTCTTTCAACTACCCCCACCATAACTAAACATTCTACGTGATTCTACTTTTTTTGTCCCTCTGATGTTCTTCATGTGAACTCTGCTTCTCATTTCCTTCACTTTTACATGCTGGTCATGTTCCCCATGTTCCAGGAGCTTGCACCACACAACCCACACGACAAGTGTGGTCACCACTATGCGATCTGTCTTGACCTGAAGAACCAACGCTTTGAGGTGCTTGATTCAATGCGTTCGGCAGCTGATGCAGACCTTACTTCGCATGCTGAATTCTTCATCAACAACGTCAAAGAGACATGGAAGCGTCACTACGAAAACTCAATGGTCCAGATCAGACATTTCCCGATTGAGTATGTGGGACCACGAATCAAGGGAACACGTAATTTCCTACCCCCTCCTTCATGTTGTTACATCTGAATTGAAGTTTATCATTGCTATGTCTGTCCTTTCTGCGAGTTCACTTGACTCTTTTTCTTGTGCAGGACGGACTGTGGCTTTCACACGTTGGACTACTTTGCAAAGTGGGAAGGTAGACTTGTTCCTGCTATCACAGCTGCAACGGTCATTGAGCTCTGGAAAATTTACACATGGAACTGGTTGACGAATGAAGATTTCAACAAGCGGTACGGAGCACGCGAGTTCGTGGAGGAAGCTATCAAGAAAGTCATCAAGAAGTACAAGTGATCACGTGGCGTTACACACCGGACGCATACCTTACATTCTGTTGCTGAGGAAGGTGAGGTACTATCTTTTGTTTCTTTGTCAAAACTATGTTTGTGTGTTATGTTACGAGTGCAACCCCGCGTAGCCTAGTATGTTGTGGTGGTGTGTGAGCGACATTTGAATATTTTCTGTAATATATGTGTGGATGTGAACCTATTTAGGCGTGACAGCAAATACATTTTATGTTTATCATTATTATTATGGTTTCATCGTTTGTAGCAACAGTTTGCTGCTTCTAATGCGTCTATGATGTTTTAAAACATGGCAAAATGTAGTTCATCAGATATGGTTAGTGAAAGTCATCGTCGTTTTTCATTTGGCGATGCAGAGTCATTACAAATACCATGACATATTGCAGTATAGCTAACATGGCAGATTCAGAACAAACAACACGGCAGATCCAGTATAATTAACATGGCAGATCGAGTATAATTAACATGGCAGATCCAGTATAATTAACATGGCAGATCCAGTATAATTAACATGGCAGATCAAGTACAATTAACATGGCAAATTCAGTACAATTAACATGGCAAATCCAGTACAATTAACATGGCATAAGTACAAAATAGCATGGCATATTTTAGTATAAAATAGCATGGCAGATTAACTACACATAACATGGCGGATTAAGTACCCATAACATGGCAACTGCATTTATCCATTCAACGTATTTTCCTTCAACTTCTGATGCCCCTCAAGAGTCATTCTCCTAATTTAACAAAAAATTCACAACATCTAGGGTAGAAAACAAAATGTCCACAAGGACCATGTCATAGCGCCCCAATTTTTCTTATGGATTGCCGATTCCTTCCTTTGTTTTCTTGTGTTTTGCTTGAATCTCCAATCCCAATTTGTACCTTATCTCTCTTGGACGACCCTTTGTGATGGAACGGGGCGGGTCCCTGACCTGGGTTTGTGTGCTTGCTGTTCTAGATCCTGTCTCCGAGTTTTCAGATGATGGCCTTGTGGATGAAGGCACACTCGATGTGCGGGGGAAACGGTGTAAGGCTTTCTCAGCTTTCCTCTTCTTGATCTCATCAAGCTCTCTTTTCAGGGCCTTCCTGTGTTTTTCTACAACTCTCGCTGTCTCATCACTCTTGCACGCTTCATCAATTAGCTCAGCATAGTTCTTTGTCAGCACAATGTGACTCACGGCTTCCATGGTTGACTCAGGTCTCTCGTCATGCACAGCCAGAACTGCGTTTGTTGTCTGCGGTGCCAACACGTCATCAGTGTCCCAAGTCCATCGCCGCCTTATGAAATGACGGGGCATCCGCGTCACAGTGTTCATGTCCATTACTTTTAGTATGTGATAGCACACAATATCGTCCCGTTCAAACTTGCAGCATTGGCAGTAGTATTCGCCTTGGCCGATCGAGGCTTTCACGAAGTAGTTCCTTCCTTTGTCCAGGTCTTCAGGTTCTGAATCTGACATGCCCAAAATAGAACACACCTTGAATGTATGTTCGTCCACCTGGAAAGTCGTGAACATGCTGGCACGCTTTATTTCTTCCTGGAATCTGCAAGTTTTGTGTGTTTTCTGTTAAACTATCGTGCGCTCTTTTTTTGTAGCACCTTATGTTGTCATGGAAATAGAAATACATTTTGTTTGAACATGGCAAACATAGTACATTGAACATGGAAAATATAGTACCTTGAACATGGCAACTGTAGTACATTAGACATGGCAACTGCAGTAGAGTAGACATGGCAACTGTAGCACAGTAAATATGGCAACTGCAATACACTAGACATGGCAACTGCAGTACACTAGACATGGCAACTGTAGTACATTCTCAACTGCCCATCGTTCATTTTCCACACCAACATTCCCAATGGAAGCACATTGCAAAAAACATGGCAACTGCATTTTATTAAACATGGCATCTACAGTTGAGTAAACATGGCAATTGCATTTCAGCAAACATGGCAGTTGCATTTTAGTAAACATGGCAGTTGCATTTCAGCATATGTGGCGACAACATAACATTTTCAGTCGACATTGGCATTTGCATACCAACATGCCCAATGGAAGTACAGTTCATTACACATGGCAGCTTCATTCCATTGAACATGGAAAATGCATCCAAGCAAGCATGGCAAACAGAATTTTCATTGAACATGGCAACTACAGCTGAGTAAGCATGGCAAACAGTATTTCATTAAACATGGCAACTGCATTGCATTCTATATGGCACCTACTGCCTTCGTGCTTTGCGCTAATAAGACTGTAACACAATTGACTTACTTGTTAAAGATCTTGTTGGTGTATATCTTGCTCATTTTCCTCTCCATCGGTAAATACGTTAGCAATTTTGGCTGCTTTAGCATGTTGTTCGCTTCTTGCTGTAGCTCAGATCCCAGTATTTTTTGTTGTAAAGCTGTGTACTGTTTCGTGAACTGTAGCAATGAGTTGTCAGGGCTCACGTACTGCTTCAGAACAGCATTGAACCCCTCACTACGCTGCGTAGTCTGCAGAAATGGGAAGAAGCACTGCATGAAGTAGGCCGGCACCCAGTACATTCGCTTCTCCCACAGGATAGCAAGAGTCTCGTTGTCTTGTACTTGATATGTTTCAATCATGGCCATCCAGCTCCTTTCAAACTCCTCCACCGTCAAGCTGTGGTCCACGCACATCTCGAATGCCTTGTGTAGCTCCGGACGGTCAGCAAAGAACGGTCCTAGCGTCTCCTTAGCCTTCTTTATAATGTGCCACCTGCAGTGCCTGTGCACTGCCAACGGAAAGACCTCCTCTATGCCTGCACGCATGCTAAAATCCTGGTCTATTATTATGTTCATCGGAGCAAGTCCATCCATGCACTCCAAGAAGGTCTTGAACAGCCAAACGTACCCATCCATGTCTTCCTTCCGAATGAGCCCGCAGCTGAACTGCAACGACTGATTATGGTTATTTATTCCTATGAGTGGAGATCATGGCATCTTGTACATATTAACATCATGTCGAATGAAATGCAATCTCGGAAATGTTTGTAGGCCCTCCTTGCAGCACCATCCACCCAATACATGTTCCTGACCCGGTCCTCATCGTCCAACCTTATCCTGTAGAAGAAATCTGGACCTTCCTTCGCTTTCTCATCAAAGTAGGCTATTGTGGCCTCTATGTCAGCCAACTTGCTCTCTCTACGGTACTTTGCCTTTAGGTTTGTGACGGCAGCTGGTATGTAGGGCATGCTACTCAGAGTCCCCTTTTTGCTGTGGATGAGTGATAGTATCTGGACCATTCTTGATGGACCGACGTTACAATCATGTAGCAGCTTTATGAATTTCCTTTCGAGGGGGTGAATCCTCCGTGGGCGGTCAGAAATTTTACCAGGTCGAACTTCTTTATGAGTTTGTGGTTCTGCTCGTCAAAATATTCAGTGACCACATACTGTGTTCCATCTACGTTTAGCTTACACCAGACAGGGCATCCTGTCTTGACAATGATACCTCTCTTTCGTTCCGGAATGACAGGCGCAACACCTTTCCCCTTCTTGTTCCATCGTGCCTTGTGGCACCTCATCTCACCTCTGCTGTACTCATTAGTTTTCATAATTTTCCTATGGTATTCAGTGTTGACCGCAAACCCATGGAACTTCGCATATGTCTGGTAGAATTCCTTTGCTTCTTCAAACGATTCAAATCTCTGCCCAACGTATGGTGGCTGAGGTACCACGATCTCTTATTGCCCATCATCTTCATCCCCTTGTGCTTCGTCATCAGTTTCATCATTCACTTCAGTATCGGCGGCAGTTTCATCTACTTGAGTGTTGCTAGTGCTTGTGTGCAAAGGGGTGTCTGTCGGCATTGTTGGAATGATTCCCATTTCCGACTCTGATTCGGCATTATTTGCGGCATGATTGTCTGCTGGCTGGTGGAACGCGTCTTCCATGCGCTCAGAGCTCCCCGCAGTAGATGTCCCTGCGCCACTGTTCACTGTAGTTGTAGGCCGTGTAATAGAAAAACAGGTACGAGAGTAAGATTTCGCTTGAATAACATGTTTATCACAACGGATCACATCAACTTCGAGTGATTTGGCATGACATCATTCAAAGAGCAAGCCGTGAGTCTGCGTGTGGACATGCATGGCAACTGCAGTTGTCCAGTCATGGCAGCTACAGTCCAACAAACATGGCAACTATTGTTTGCCAATGCACGACAACCAACTCCTTTTTAGTACGAAAACTTGGATTCTATATGCATGGCAGCTGCATTCCTCCATACATGGAAAATACTGCTACCAATATAGGGCAATCACTGTGTTCTAGCATCAAAACTTTTGCATTCTAGGCTTGATCTCACTAGGCAAATGCGATCAACCATTAGTGTTGCACACATGCTTTTAGAAGTTGGCAAATTTCCGAAGACAATATATGACTCATTGCACACAACCGCTTGTTAGCGTTTTATGCTTGATTTTGTCCACCATCACTGCTACAAACCTTCTCTTTCGTCACGTGCTATTTTTTGCCACAAAAACAAATGTAGTGCTCTTTTGTGGTTCAATTTTTTTTCGTTACCTTGTTGTGCTGCATGTGCCCATCTTGTGTGGTCTGTCACACCAAATTAACATGCTCTATCTGCATTCTGTGAAGCTTGCCACGAGACGTTTGCCGGGGTACCACCACCGTAATAACCTGCAAGCATCATAGTAGTTGGTCAATACATGGCAACTGCAGTTTGTGTTGGCATGGCAACTGCAGTTGTCCTGGCATGGCAACTGCAGTTGTCCTTCCATGGCAACTGCAGTTGTTCTTCGAGGGCAACAACATTTGTCCAGGGATGACAACTGCAGTTATTTATTCATGGCAATTGCAGTTGTCCAGTCATGGCAACTGCAATTGTCAACTATGCTCCTTCTGTTAATTCACCGTCTGCAACTTCACTTTTTTATGGACTCACCTGCGTATGACGTCGACGGCAGGTACATGGGTGCTGCTTGGTGCCACGTGCTCCATGAAGGCTCTGCATTTTCCCCCGTCATAACTCGTGAGTCTTTTGCCAACCTTTGCAAGTTTATTTTTCATGTCCAGACCAATATGTGTTCTTTTTCGTATGTGTTACCTTGATTAGCCATATTAGCTAGTTGAAGTTGGCTGCCCGTACATTTGTCAGTGTTAGTGCCCTGTGACTGTACTTGCCACGGAGGCCCCCTGAGTGTGTTTTGGTCATAAGAACCTGCGAAAAAATGACAGTGTATGACATAAGTAGAATGTCATCTTCATCGTTGCGAACATGACAATTGTTCTTTTCTGTTGTTATCACGCATCATACCAATGTCTGCATACTGTTCTAGTAGTGGCAGCAATGGCCCTGCAGAAATGAGCTGACTGTACTCTGATGCATCCCAAGGGGGCGTTTCTGGCCTTTGAGAACCCCAAGTATCAGCGCCATCTTCGTGATTCATTCTTTCCATGTCTCGTTTCTTCCAATGTGTTCTCAATCACTGCATGAACAAGAACGCATCAACAATCCACAAAAATTGTATTCTTTTGCTACTTGCATGTAGATGATAACACGTCAGTGTTATCACATTTTCATGCGTAGACAACCAACACATCACGGCAAGTAGGACATGCACATCCACACTCTTTTTTCTAAAATTTGGGTGCTAGCTATCTGTTTGATTCGATGGCAACAACCACTACAATAGGATGGCAAGCAACAGGTTAACATGGTGGGAGTCACTCACAACGAAAGGTGGCAACTGACGTTAGACAGAAGTGGCAATTAATTTTCCCCACCCCCTTTATTCCAAATTTGTCATTCCTCTCCTTTTTTTAGGGACTCCTACTCATCCATTTCATTGCCAACTACTTGCATCAAGCGAACTAGGAACTTAAGGTAATCTCAAGCGTAGTACATGGCAGATCTGGTGTATTCTGCAGGGGAAATGCGCAGATACACAGAACCATGTAGTGTTTTACCCCTATAGCGTGTATCTAGTCGCCACCTTCATTTGTAAATTTGCAATTTTCTGCCCATAAGAAAGATGAGAAGCAACATGAGATCGGGAGATTTTCACCTGCTTTTAGCTGATCGTCTTGGGAGGGCGGGGTTGGAGTGGGGGGCGGGGGTGGGGGAGGGTTGGGGTGTGTTTTGCGTTGGGAAGCCCCTACGGATCTGCTCTGGTTGCCATGGCAACCAGAGAAGGCCGGCGATGGAGGTAGGGGTTCGAGAGGTAGGGGATGATGGCAGCAGTCGAGAGTGGGGATCGATCGGAGGCCGGGAACGGCTGGGTCGTGAGGGCAGCGAGGTCGTCTAGCCCGGACGGGGTCGTGCGGGCAGGGTTGCCACACACCGGACGTGCGGGTTGTGCCATTGCGCGCCCAGACGCGGTCGTGCGGGCGGGTTCCTGTCCATGCCACACGAGGCGTGCGGGCGGGTTCCTGCCCACACCACACATGTGGCAGTTATCGGGATCCAAGATCTATTATCTGATGTAGTTCCGTGGAGTCGTGTGATCAACAACTTCTTCTAGATGAGAGCCGGCCTGATAACGCAAAAATAAATGGGAAACACTTGTATACCGTTTTCTGATCGATGGGAAACTTTTCTCAGACGGGTCATGTGCCATTGATGCTTTTCCAATCCCGTGGCCTATATTTGTAAGCGGACTGCCCACATTCACCTGATTCGAGAACATCTCGCCTGCCCCGTCTCAATCATCATTAGGTAGTCGCACGCAAGTTAATCTCGCTTGCCCGACCCATCCCGCATCCTGGGGGTGAACACAGCCCCGAGCTCTCCGATCCCCCTCTCTGCGATGGCTACCCCTGCCACCGCCCCACTCCGCCCCAAAACTCCGTGTCATCCACAACTGCTTTAGGAAGCCGATGCAGCGACCCGTCCCTGGTGCGCTGCTCCACCTCCAATGTTGCTCTCTCTGATGACCTCGCATCCCTCTCGTCGTCTTGATTCACCATTAGGACCATGCCTTGCTACCCTTCTCCCCATCACGCCGGTAAATCATTTCAGTTTCACAAAGAAGCCTGCCAGCCCGGAACAGCCTGGCTAACAGCCCTACTACAACTTAAATCTGAAGCACTTGAGTTGACTTGTGTTACTTATATCTTGATTCGGCAAATTTTTACAGGTGTCAAAATGCTTCGTTCATTGTGTACACCATATCCTCCGTGAAAATTAGTTAATTACACAAATCTCAAACTGTGCATCCCAATCGATGGTGGTAAACTCCGAATCATTGGGATGCCTTCTAGCTAAAGTTGACTAATCTTCAGTCCCATCTTTATCAAGATTTATATTAGAAAACAAAGATTCAATAGGAGTCACACCAATCACTTTAAAAACATCGTCACTATTCTCGCAAGAAATTGAATGACTCTGGAGTTCTGGATCTAGGGTTTTTCACCGCCGCCCAGAAGTGGGAGAAGGAAACCTCTAGGTCAAGGATCGGGCGAGGTGAGGGTTTTATATCAGCGCTACCCTCCCCCCTCCCCCGCGGATGGGGATGGATGTTCGGATTTTCCTCCACATGGTGTGTGCACGTAGCCCCGCGCCCTCCCCGTGTACCGCATCGCAGCGTCCCACACCACGCGACGCATCCGCCGGAGCAAAGCTCATCGCCGGTAGCCGATCTCGTATCTTCACGAAGTGACACGGGAAGGAAACACCATCCCGACATCAATGTCTTTCCCTGGTCGGAGGAACTGCGCGTCGATCATGATCCCTCGTGTGTCCGAGAAGACGAGACGGAGAGCATCCTGTCATAGTGTGAGCACACCGTCACCGAATGAGAGCGTGTACGTTATGAGGTCAGCGGTCAAGGATACCGGCCTTCTCTCGTCGGCCCGTCGCCATTTGTGTCGCTCGTGGACGCCATCCCCTTCCGTCGGGCAACGAATGATCCTGCGATTAAACCCCACCAATCTTACATTCAAGCGAGTTAAAGGGAAGAGGAGACCTACATCTACGATTCCACCCAAGCGAGGTTCGATTCCCGTGAGTTCTTCACGAAAATTGTCATTCTTGAGATTGTGAGGTAGATGCATGCTCCAGAAATTGCAGAACTGCGGACACTCTGGGAAGGTTTGTAAAGGACAGAAACGGCCTTCCTCAAGGTCTATCCTCAGTGCAAGGGCAAACATTTTGTGGCCAAATCTCACATTGAAGGTTGTGTCTTTGTAACCATGTGAACTTTGTTGGCCACGGCCCTCTACAGTGGAGATTAGAATCGCCACAAGAATTCAAATTTCGGGATACGCCAATGTGGCATTGTGTGCTCCCCGATTACTTCTTTCATCTCCGTTTTCCTGTGCTTAATCTACTTCTATCTAGCTTGCTGGATTCGTGTGAAACAATTGTGATCTCATTGACTTGGAGAACCTCCCCTCAAACTTGACTCCTTCAGCTATTTGGCACACACAGATGAGATGATATGTCCGACCTCTGCAAGAACAAACAAATGGGCTTCCTGATTTAAGCTTTTGACCCCTTCAGCTTTGACACCCATCAAAATTTGGCTTTATTATCTTCTGCCAAGTGAGCTTCACACATGACACATTAGCTGCCTACGCAGGGCGTGCGTGCATAACGGATTTTGTTTTCTAGTATATGATCAAAACATATCTGTGTTTTACTCATATTAGTTACTTGTATTAAATCCAAGAGCAGCAATATTCTTTGCGGTTTATCCATGGCATAATCGCATATCATAGTATACACATCTATTCTAGTTCAGACTCCCTTCTTATCATATTAGCTCGCGACTCCCCCGCCCACCTCCACCTACCACCGCCACCACTGCTGCCGGTGAGCTCCCCCGCCGCTACCGCTACCAACTCGGCCCAAGGGAGTCTGCGCCGCCTCTCTGCGACCTCGACGGGAGGCCCTCGCACTCTGCTTCACCCCGGAGAAAGAACTATCGCGCGCGCCCCCAGGTTCGTCTCCAGATCTGGGGGGCATGGATCCGGCGGGCGAGGAGAGCTGCGGGCCCTGGAAGAGGGAGCTGGAGGAGAGCCACCGGTCCTGGATGGAGAAGACGGTGAGGAGGCCCGGCGCAAGAGACACACCGCAGAAGCTGGTGACGAGGATCTGCATGGAGGCGACAGAGGAAGAGATGCGGCGCATGATTCCGGGGAGGAGCGCGTCTCCGGAGAAGGTAATATGCCGGGCTTGTGCAGAGGTCAATTCGGGAAGCCCGGTGCAGCAGGCAAAATGGCGAGCGTTCTGGTCGTTGCAAGGGCAGGTCCATAGGTGAGGCCGCAGCCAAGACACTCTGGGGCCCCAGGGCCGCCCAATACTCCGCCGCATCTGAGACGGAGCCTGAAGAGCTTTGACTTTGAGACTCCGCTTTGTTGGGCAGCTGGGCTCGTATCGCCATGGCGTAATGGTCGTGGTGCGCGGGTCCAAGGAGCAGCAGAGGTTGAGACCGGCGAATTCACTGTTGGTGAGATCCAGTGTGCGGGGACAGCAGCTGGAAGGAGGGAGAAGACGCTGGTGAATTTTGAAAAAGTAAATAGAAAAAACAGAAAGCAAAGGAGGCCACAGGGCCCGCTGGAAGATGATGTCGAGGCACCCTAGGCTCACTTTGGCCAACTGTGGGGCACGGACCCGATTCCAGAACCCCCAAATCCAGAACCTCTCCTAGTTTGGGTGGAGAAAACCCTAGCCCTCACCCGCAAGTTCACCGCCGCCGACTGCTACCCCCTTGGCAGCCACTCTTTGTGCTCTGCCTTGCCACCGGCGGAACGCATCACAGTCGCGAAGGATCTGTTTGAAGAGATCGCTGCTATGGCTGAAGCCCAAGGGAGGGGCCGTGGAAGAGGAATGGGGGGAATTCCCAAGAACAGTAAGCAGATGGCGCAAGGGCAGATCGAAGACGGACAACAATCAGGTCAGTGGTTCCCCCAATTTGATCCCCAATTTGGCCCGCCTCCGCAGCAGTTCCAGTTTGGTTTTGGCTACCCTGGAAGCCAGCAGATCCCCCCACCATGGTTCCCAGGACCCTACTTCCATCCGCCCCAGATGAACCAGTGGAGGAACGGTGGAGGGTGGGGGGCTGGTCAGAACCAGAGTCTGGCTAGTCCCTCTGATGCTGGATTCTAGGGGCAACATCAGCAAATGATGCAAGGGCCTCAAAACTCCAGAACTGATCAAGGTCAAGTAGGAGAGCAGAAACAGTAGGCTGGAAACCCCCAGCTATCTGGCTATCAGAGACAGGGCACCAATGCCACCTTAGTTGCTCAGACTCAAAAAAAGGGCAAGCCTGCAGGGAAACCCAAACATAATTTCAACGGGGAAAAAGGAGTCTCTGCCTCAGAATATGTGGATGTAATATGCTACAGCTGTGGAGAGCCTAGGCATCACAAAGCCCAGTGTCCAAAGCCCCCAGCATGTTTTATCTGCAAGCTGGTGACACATAAGGTTGAGGAATGCCCAGTCAAAAAGAAACCCAGGATCCCTGCAAAATTTGTTGGCAGTGCTGCGCCCAGCTTAGGATTCTATCAAATAGACGTGCCTGATGTAAATGAGCAACACATGGGGCACAGGAAGAATGTAGGGATTGTTTATGTTGAATCTGGACAAGCAAGCAAGAGTTATTTAGCCCACAATTTCTCCCTCGTATACAAAACAAACTGGCCTTGGATGATCAGGAAACTTGATGAGTGGACTTACTTGGTCAAGTTCCCTCCACATATCCCTGTAGAGCAAGTGGCTGGCTATCCAATGTTTGGGTTGCCAGAAATGGATGGTGTCACAGTCAAAGTCGAGGCTTGGAAGGGAGACCTAGAACACTATGGTGAGCTCCAAAAAGTTTGGGTCCAGCTGAGAGGAGTGGCCCCTGCCTGGGCTGAATGGGTTGTCCTAGAGCAGTTTGCATCTGTTTTTGGCACCCTAATTGATGTAGATTGGCAAGGCAACTTCAAGACCTTCTTTGAAGTGGTCAGAATCAAAATCAGGTGCAAAGATGCTTCCAAAATTCCTACTGACAGGGTTTTTGGAATAGGAGACAAGCTCTACAAGATCCTAATCCAAGTTGAGCCACCTGAACAAGACTTCGAGGATGATGATCTACTAGAAGATGATCTAGAAGGAAATGGAAAAGAAACTGAGGGAACTGGTCCTAGTGTAGATGATCGGAACAATACCAATAGTAGCAAGGGTGGGGGGACAACTGGTGGAAAACCTCTGGAACTAGTACTGGGACAAACTCCAGGCAAAAAACCATGGAATATCTACAGCAACTACCTGATCTTTGCTCAGCAGACCAGACTTACTCCTTGCTGCAGGAAATGGATCTGATGGGAGAAGATGAGGAAGATGAAGATATCATGTGGGAATCTGCTGAAGAAGAAGATTTGGAATTGGAAAACACTGATGATGTGGTGTTCAAACCAATGCCTAACAACCATGCCGCAATTCCTCAGAACAACAGGGCTCCAGTAAAGCAGACCTGGGGGCCTGTGCAAGCCCAAAGGAAGAGCAGCAGGGTGGATGTAGGAAACAGGACAATGCTGGAAATTGCTATGGATACCAAGAAAGTTCAAAATCTGGAGGCTAACAAAACTGAGGTTAAAGGTACTATTGTCAAAAGCTCTTTTGAACACTTTCCTAATCCTGAATTTATTGCTGTAGCTAGCAAAATTGGGGTGGAAATAGATACTGATCTTATTTTATCCGCTAGCCAGAATGATATGCAGTTACATAGAGAAAAAGGTCACCATATGTCTGAAGGACAAAATGGTGTTACTTTATTAAATAATGCTGAGACTAATATTAACCTAGGAACTTTAGACTCCATTAAAACTTCTGACAAGCATAGGAGGCCTGAATCAAATGCGCCTCCTGAAGGGGGGTTGCATACAGGTGATCCTATAGATTCTCCTAGAACCCCCTCTACTCCTTAGGGTTTAAAAGGGCTCTCATCAGTTATTGATGATTATAGTGTGGGCTAGACTCATATTAGCAAATATGGATGGGGCAAGCACCCTAGGAAAGCCTTATACAGATGAATGCTCTCTTTTGGAACATTAGAGGAATTACAACCCCTGGGAAGAAACCCTGTATTATTGATACTATCTCTAAGCATAATCCTAGTATTGTTTCCTTCCAAGAGACTAAGAAAGAGCACCTCACCCCTGCTTTTCTGAAGTCCATTAGTTGTAATAAGAACTATGACTGGCACCACGTACCTGCTGGAGGCACTTCTGGTGTGGTGTTAGTAGGGGTGGACCTGGACATCTTCGATGTCACTAGCTGGGTCCCTCTTTAGTTTTCTATTACATGTAATCTAGTGCTTAAGAATAAGGATATTCCCTTTAGATTTATTGCAGTTTATGGGTCTCCTTATGATGAAGGGAAAGATGATTTCCTTTCAGAGTTGCATAGTCTCTTCATTGATAATCACCAGCCTACTCTAAATAGGAGGTGACTTTAACATGGTGAGATACCAAAAAGAAAAAAGCAATGGTAGGATTAACCACTCTTGGAGTGACAAGTTTAATGCCTGGATTGAAATCTGGAGCCTTCTAGAAATTAGAATGTCTGGTAGGTAATTTACTTGGACCAACAGCCAAGAAAACTTAATTATGTCTACCATTGATAGGATTTTTTGTACAACTGAACTAGATAATGTTTTCCCCTTGAGAAACTCACAGGCTCTGCACAGAACTGGGAGTGATCACACACCCATCCTCTGGAACTTAGGGATAGATTGCATCCCTAGGAAGCCTAGCTTTAAATTTGAGAAATGGTGGCTTCTCCAAAAAGAATTTAAAGACATGGTGATCAAAAACTGGTCTGCCCCTGTCAATAGCACCACCCCTATCGACATATGGCAAGAGAAAGCCAGGAGATTTAGAAAATTCAGTAGAGGGTGGAGTAGGAATGTAGGTGCCAAGCTTAGGAAGCTTAAGCATCCCCTGACTCAAGAATATGGCAGTCTTGATATTAGATCAGAATCTGTCCCCCTTTCTGACCAAGAATCAGGAAGAATGAAAGAGATTATTTCTGAACTTCAAGAAATCTGGCTCAAAGAGGAGACTGAGGCTAGACAGAGGTCTAGAGATAGAGACATCTTAGAAGGAGATAGAAACACTAAGTATTTTCTTGCTGTAGCCAACCATAGAAGGAGGAAAACCCTCATTCATGCTCCGGAAGGGCCGTTTGGGACTGCTACAGATACTAGTGATGTGCTAGACATAGCCACCTCCTACTATAAAAACCTCTTCTAGAAAGAAGATAGGAAAGGGTTCAGCCTTAATGATCACTTCTTCTCTAAGAATGAGAAAGTTACAAATTCTGATAATACTGATTTACAAAAACCTTTTACTGAAGAGGAAGTGAAGGAAGCTATATTTGGGTCATACCCTGATGGGGCCCTTGGCCAGAATGGGCTCTCCTTCATTTTTCTACGACATTTTTGGGATACTATTAAAGGGGATATCATGGCTATGTTCACATCCTTTCACAATGGGGATTTGGATATTTACAGACTTAACTTTGCTGTTCTTACTCTTATCCCTAAAGAAAAGGATGCCACTGATATGAGAAAGTTTAGACCCATTAATCTTCTTAATTGCATTTTTAAAGTCTTTAGTAAGGTTCTTACTAATAGATTAGCCATCCTTATGAACTTACTTACCTCTAGCAATCAATCTGCATTTATAAAAGGTAGATTCATTCTAGAGAGTGTGGTAACAGCTCATGAAGTGTTGCACTCCACCTACCATGCAGATTGCCCTGGTCTAGTCCTTAAGCTAGATTATGAGAAGGCTTTTGATAAAGTCAATCTAGATTTCCTTATGGAAATCCTAGAGAAAAGGCACTTTGGACCTAAGTGGAGGAAGTGGATCTACCAAATCACCCACTTAGGGTCTGTAGGGGTTAAAATTAATGGAGTAGAGGGTAATTTTTTCACCATTGGAAAAGGACTGAGGCAGGGTGATACCATTTCCCCTCTCCTGTTCCATTTAGTGGTAGATGTTCTTAGCAAAAATGCTTGCTAAAGCTGTGGCCAATGACCTGATCAAAGGCCTCTATTCTGACATGGTCCCCAGTGGTGTGGTCTGCCTGCAATATGCAGATGACACAATTCTCTTTATAGACAAAGATGAAGAGAAAGTTGGGAACCTAAAGAAGGTCCTTACCTGTTTTGAACATGTCTCTGGGATGAGGATTAACTATATTAAAAGTGATCTCATCAAAATAGTTTTGACTGATGAAGAAATTGTTTCTTTCTCTAATATTATGGGATGCACTTTGGGTGCTTTCCCCATCAAATATTTAGGTATCCCTCTTCACTATGATAAGTTGAGAAGGGAGGATATCCAACCACTCCTAGATAAGATCCTGAAGAAATTGGCTGGCTGGAGGGGGAAATTGCTATCCTACTCTGCCAGACTAACCCTAATCAAAACCTGCCTAGCTAGTGTGCCTGTTTACTTACTTTCCTTCTTTAAGTTTCCTAAGTGGGCTTTAAATCTGATTAACAGCCAGCTAGCCCACTATCTCTGGAGTGACTTTGAAGGGAATAGGAAGTTACATCTTGCTAACTGGCACCTGGTTTGTATGATAAAAGAGCATGGCGGCCTAGGAGTCCCAAACATAAGAGATGTTAATCTTTGTCTCTTGGGGAGCTGGATTAAGAGATACATTATGGATGAGGGGAAGATATGGAGAGGTGCTAAATATCTCAATAACTCCCCAAACATCTTTGCAAGCAGCACCCGACAAACCTCTAGGTTTTGGAAAGGTGTTATGTGGGCAGCCAAAGCCCTGAAATTTGGATATAGGTGGGTAGTTGGTAATGGTAAGAAGATCAGGTTTTGGGAGGACATTTGGTTTGGTACCTCTCCTTTATCTGTTCAATTCTGGCCCTTGTATATTATCTGTCATGAGCATGGGGTGACCCTTGCTAAAATCTGGGATCAAAATACTATAAAACTGACTTTTCAGGAGGATCTTTACCCCCACTATGATGGAAAGCTGGTATTGCCTTGAGCAAATTATTACTAGCACCGTTTATTCGGCAGGGGAAGACTCTCTAATTTGGCAGCATGAATCCAAGGGGGAGTACACAACTGGGTCCCTATATAGTATAATTAACTTTAGAGGAGTGCAACCGGTTTACATCCCCTCGATTTGGTCTGTTAATGTGCACCCAGAGTGCAGGTGTTTCTGTGGCTTCTCTCTCACAATAAGCTCATGACTAGAGATAACTTCTCTAAAAGAGGCATTGAAAGATCTCTGGAATGTGTTTATTGCTCTGAGAAAGAATCAATAAATCACTTTTTTATTGTATTGTTGCAAAACAGATGTGGAGCTCTGTTTTAGAGTGTTTCTCCTATACTTTATGATTTGATTACTTCTCCATTGCCAAAAACTGGCTTTCCAATAAGAAACACAATGCTCTAAATTCTATATGTGCATGTGTACTATGGACTATTTGGAGACATAGGAATTCCTATATCTTTAAGAATGTAATTTGGATTGATGTGAAATAGGTTTGGAACTTGGTCGTGGGGCTCTTGAGGAGGTGGCTGATGATGAAGCCATGTACCTAGGGTAGGGTCTTGGACCTATCCAAAGTACCCTCCCCAAGGACATCTCTAGAAGAAACTACCTTTCAGTCGACCTGGAAGGATTTCACTTGACGAACTCGAAGACACTCGACCATGATGCTACTCGCTCGACCGTCAGGAGATCTAGAGTCACTCTGCACACAAACGGTCTGTCATTAAGTAGTCTTTATGGTCACGATAGCACTTTATGTGGGCGTTACCAGTAACCCCCTGTCTTAATGTACTTTAAACCCTGCATAACTGAGGGCTGGAGAGGGCTGGCGAACTCTATATAAGCCACCCCCCTCCTCAGTGTAAAGGGTTCGCACCCCTGTAACTTATACGCATATAATCTAGTCGACCGCCTCCGGGCTCCGAGACGTAGGGCTGTTACTTCCTCCGAGAAGGGCCTGAACTCGTAAATCCCTTGCGTATACAACTACTCCATAGCTCGGATCTTGCCTCTCCATACCTACCCCCTTTCTACTGTCAGACTTAGAACCACGACAGTTGGCGCCCATCGTGGGGCAGGTGTCTTAGCGACTTATTGGAGAAGTTGCAATTTTTTCTGATCTCCTTCATCATGGTTTCAGGCAGAGTTTTGGTCGAGGGTTGCGAGATCCGTCTCGGCGCGCTCACGTTCATCACCGACGACTCTGCTTGGCTTCAGGAGGCTCCACTCGACATCGATGCGCTCCCGGTCCGCGGAGCGACACACTTTCGCGCGTGTGTCCGCGGCGTCCTCTTGCGGCAACCGTCAACCCAGTATCGGTCGGTCGTTGTGTCATCCTCCCTCCCTGCTTCCCGCCGGCGCAAGCGCTCTAGTCGGTCGAGGCTTCAGCGGTGGGCGAGGCACGCAGTGGCCCGCCAGTCGGCCACCCCCCAAGTCGTGGCAATCGAGCCCGACGAATCTCTCTACGGCTTGTTCGACCTGTCGACTGGCTCCACAGAGACTGCATCCGAGTGCGACAACAGTGATCCAGTGGCGGAGGTCCTGATGGTCAATGGACCACGCAGTCCTCCCGGCTTTCCCCGCGCCGACGGAGGCGACGGTGGAGGCGACCCAGCACAGGTCCACGAAGAGTATCAACCCGAGCCCCTCACTTCGCTGCAAAGGGAAACCCCCGAGGCTTGGGCCTTAGAGGACGTGCGTTTGGCCAACATGGCTGAGCGTGCTCGACTGGAGAACCTCCAGCGAGCACTCGACGAGCGTGCACGGCAACGAGTTCCGGACTCCAGTCGACATCAGCTCTTTCAACCATCGACTCAGGTATATCGAACTCCGATTCAGAATTTAGCAGCTGCAGCCCGTATAGCAGAGTCAATTCGGCCTTCCCAGTCAGAGGCTGCCAGAGGCTTGATGCAGATCAGATATTTGCTCCGGGCAGCAGTATCACAGTCGTGGAACAGGATTCAGAGCAGATCCATCGCTGCGAATTCAGTCTAGTCGGCCCATAGCCCTAGATCGCCCCTAAGGCGTGAGGGACGTGGAGGTCGGCATGGGCAGTATGATGACCGATTCGATCACGATGATTGGCGTCGAGTGCCAACTCCACCCCCAAGAGGTGGGTCGTACGCCCTCGATAGCAAGATGATAGACGCCATCACAGTGTTGGGAGAAAGGTTCCAGTCGACCCCAGAGAACAGGCTTTGATGCGAGATCCATCATCGTTCAAGGTTTGGTCGATCGGAACAGAGCTCACCGAGAAGGCCATGACACAGATGTGCCCACCAGCAGCAGAGTTCACATCTCAGGACCAGAGTGTTTTAGCAGAGCCATCAGGGCTGCGGTGATTCCTCCCAATTTCAGGTTGGCGACTGGAGTCAGTAAGTTCACCGGCGAGTCCAAGCCCGATACATGGCTTGAAGACTACCGAGTGGCTGTTCAGATTGGCGGCGACAATGATGAGGTAGCCATGAAACACCTGCCTCTTATGTTGGAGGGCTTGGCCAGAGCATGGCTGAATCAGTTGGCGCCTAGCAGTATTTACACTTGGGAAGATCTTGCCCGAGTGTTCGCCAGAACATTTGAAGGAACTTGCAAGCGACCAGAAGGGTTGACAGAGCTGCAAGTTTGTGTGCAAAAGTTGAATGAGACTCTGATAGATTACATCCAGAGGTGGATCACGTTGCACCATACGGTGGAGAATGTATCTGATCACCAGGCAGTCTATGCCTTCAAAGAAGGCGTTAAGAACAGAGAGTTAAGTTTGAAATTCGGTCGGACCGGAGACATGACCCTGAGTTGGATGATGGAGATTGCCACCATGTATGCCAATGGTGAAGAAGAAGACCGACTCTGGAGTGGCAAGTACAAGCCAACCGCTCATGAAACTGGGGGAGGGAACTCCAGTCGGACACAGAAGCGGAAAGCCGAGCCAGCTGCTCCTGGAGAAGCCTTGGCCGTGACTCAAGGAAAGTTTAAAGGGAAGCCCAAAGCTCCTTGGAACCCCAAGAAGGTGAAAGACAAGGAGGAAAATGACGTGATGGATTTGCCCTGCCACATCCACACGAAGAAAGATGAGGAGGGTAACTTCATTTACCCAAAGCATACCACTCGACAGTGTCGACTCTTGATACAGCAATTCCAAGGGAAACAACCCAAGGACAAAGAAAAGGAGTCGGACAAAATTGAGGACAAGGGAGATAGTGATGAGGAATATCCCCAGGTGAATTCCACTCTGGTGATTTTTGCTGATGTTGAGAGCAAAAGTCGATTGAAAGTTATCAACGAGAAGTGAATATGGTTGCTCTGGAGACTCCCAATTATCTGAAATGGTCTCAGACTGCCATCACCTTCGACCAGTCCGATCACCCGACACACATAGCCACCCCTGGGAGGCAAGCTCTGGTGGTCGACCCAGTCGTTGAAGGCACTCGACTGACTAAAGTGTTGATGGATGGTGGCAGTAGCTTGAATATATTGTATGCAGAGACACTGAAAGGGATGGGCATTTCGATGTCCAGACTCAGTACCAGCAACATGAGTTTCTATGGAGTCGTTCCTGGCAAGAAGGCTGCGTCACTCGGCCAGATAGCTCTTGATGTGGTTTTCGGAGATTCCAAGCATTTCCACAAGGAAAAGTTGACATTCAAGGTTGTGGATTTCCAGAGTGCCTATCACGCTATTTTGGGCAGGCCAGCTTACGCACGTTTTATGGCTCGACCATGTTACGTGTACCTCAAATTGAAGATGCCCGGCCCCAAAGGTGTGATCACTGTTACTGGTAGTCGCAAGAAGGCGGAAGAGTGCTTTCAGAAAGGCTCAAAGATTGCCGATGCTCAGATGATAGCAGAAGAGTGGCAGGAACACCAGAAAAATGCAGACCCGGGTGATTTGTTCCGAGCTAAGAAGCCTGCTACAGAGTCAGCGTTTCACTCGTCCGGTGAGACAAAGCCGGTTCACATCCACCCGACCGACCCCAACGCTGCTCCGACTAATATCTCCACAACACTCAACCCCAAATAGGAAGAAGCGCTCATCAAGTTCCTCCGTGACAACTGGGACATCTTTGCATGGAAACCTTCTGACATGCCAGGTATGCCCAGGGGGCTGGCTGAGCACCGTCTGTGAGTGGACTCAAAGGCAAAACCTGTCAAGGAACATCTGCGGCGGTCCGCCGTCCAGAAAAGGAAAGCCATTGGTGAAGAGGTGGCTCGGCTCTTAGCAGCAGAGTTTATCCGAGAGATTTACCACTCCGAGTGGCTCACCAATGTTGTCATGGTCCCCAACAAGGACAAGTCACTTCGCATGTGCATTGACTTTAAACATATCAATCGGGCCTGCCCGAAAGTCATTTTCCTCTCCCCCGCATCGACCAAATAGTTGACTCGACTGCGGGATGTGAGCGACTGTCTTTCTTAGATGCCTATTCCGGGTACCATCAGATCCGTCTGTATGGACCCGATGAGATCAAAACAGCTTTCATCACCCCATTCGGGTGCTTCTGTTATGTCACCATGCCATTCGGCACCAAAAATGCCGGAGCCACGTTCATGAGGATGATTCAGAAGTGTTTGCTCACTCAAATCAGTCGGAATGTGGAAGCGTACATGGATGATATTGTGGTCAAGTCACGCAAAGGTTCCGACCTGCTGACTGACCTTGGTGAAACATTTGCCAACCTCAGGAGGTATGATAACAAGCTTAATCCATCAAAGTGCACATTCGGAGTTCCTGGCAGAAAATTACTCGGTTTTCTCGTTTCCGAACGAGGAATCGACGCAAATCCAGAGAAAGTGGGCACTATACTCCGAATGAAAAGACCTGTGCATGTGCACGATGTTCAAAAGCTTACTGGTTGCTTGGCCGCTTTAAGTCAATTCATCTCTCATCTCGGTGAAAGGCATTTCCTCTTTACCGACTGATGAAGAAGTCAGACAAGTTCGAGTGGACCCCTGAAGCTGATGCAGCATTTGCAGAGCTAAAAGCCCTGCTTTCCACCCAACCGGTGCTTGCTGCCCCGATCAGCAAAGAGCCTTTGTTGCTTTACATTGCAGCCACAGGACAAGTTGTCGGTACTGTACTTACGGTCGAGCGGGAATAAGAAGGAAAAGCCTTTAAAGTTCAGCGCCCAGTATATTATATTTCTAAAGTTTTGACCCCGTTAAAGCAAAGATACCCTCATTATCAGAAGCTTTTATACGGGATCTATATGACCACGAAGAAAGTTGATCACTACTTCTCTGACCATACCATCACAGTCGTCAGCGACGCCCCATTGTCAGAGATTCTGCACAACAGAGATGCAACTGGTCGAGTGGCAAAATGGGTGATTGAACTCCTTCCCCTGGATATCCGATTTGAGGAAAAGAAAGCTATCAAGTCCCAAGCAATAGCATATTTCCTCGCCGAGTGGACCGAACAGCAACTGCCGACTCAAGTTCACTCGGAGCACTGGACCATGTTCTTTGATGGCTCTAAGATGCTGAATGGTTCTGGTGCTGGGGTAGTGTTGGTTTCCCCCCGAGGAGACAGGCTCAGATATGTACTCCAGATTCACTTTGATTCCTCCAACAACGAAGCAGAATACGAAGCACTTTTGTATGGGTTGCGTATGGCCATTTCACTTGGCGTCCGTCACCTCATGGTCTACGGCGACTCAGATTTGGTGGTTAACCAAGTGATGAAGGAGTGGGACGTGGTTACTGCAATGCAGTAAGAAAGCTGGAAAAGAAATTTGAGGGGTTAGAGCTTCATCATATACCCCGACTGAAGAATCAAGTAGCTGATGATTTGGCAAAGATAGGTTCCAAGAGAGAAGCCATTCCCAGTGGTGTGTTTTTGGAACATATCCACGCACCGTCAGTTAAAGAGGACCCTTTCACCGAAGAAGCCCCATAGCCAAAAAGTACCACGGATCCGACTGAAGTCGAGGTCCCAGCCATGGTCGACCCGATCATGGAAGTTTTGGTTATCACTCCCAACTGGACAGTGCCTTACATCGCATATATCCTAAGGAAAGAGCTCCCAGAGAATGAAGAAGAGGCTCGACAGATGGTCCGTTGATCCAAGGCCTTTACTGTCATGAAGGGACAGTTGTCTAGAGAACGCGCGACTGGAGCCAGTCAGAAGTGGATAACGCCGGAAGAGGGTCGGATAATTCTCAATGACATCCACTCGGGGACCTGTGGCCATCATGCGTCCTCTCGGACTATTGTGGCTAAAGCGTACGGAGCGGGTTTTTACTGGCCCAGAGCAAATGAAATGGCGAAAGAAATAGTCAACAAGTGTGAAGGGTGTCAGTTCTACTCCAACATGTTGCACAAGCCCGCCTCAGCCTTGAAGACCATTCCAATCGTCTGGCCCTTTGTTGTTTGGGGGTTAGATATGGTTGGGCCACTGAGAACTGGCAGGAGTGGCTTCACCCATGTACTGGTGGTAGTTGAAAAGTTCACCAAGTGGATCGAAGCCAAGCCTATGAAAAATCTTGATGCCGGCACTGCCATCAGCTTCATCAGAGAATTGATATTCAGATATGGAGTTCCGCATAGCATCATCACCAATAATGGGTCAAACTTCGATTCCGACCAATTCAAAGCCTTCTGCGCTTCTCAAAGCATGCGAGTCGACTACGCTTCAGTCACCCACCCCCAGTCGAATGGACAAGCAGAAAGAGACAACGGCCTAATTCTCAAAGGACTGAAACCCAGTTTGATGCGTGACCTCAAACACGCAGCAGGCACATGGGTCGATGAACTTCCATCAGTTCTTTGGGGATTGAGGACTACTCCAAATCGATCGACTGGGAGAACTCCATTCTTTTTGGTCTATGGAGCTGAAGCGGTTCTGCCGAGCAATCTGCTTCACAATGCACCGCGAGTCGAGCTCTACTTTGAAGTTGAAGCAGGACAAGCCCAGCAGGACGCAGTCGACCTTCTGGAAGAAGAAAGAGAGATGGCCATGATCCGATCGACCATCTATCAGCAAGACTTGTGTCGATTCTACGCCAGAAATGTGAAGAGTCGAGCCTTCCAAGAAGGAGACTTGGTCCTCCGAGTGGACCAACAGAAGCCGCACAAACTTGCCCCTACTTGGGAAGGTCCTTTCATTGTCACCAAAGTTCTCCACAACGGAGCATACCATCTTTACAATGTCGGTCGCCAGGTTGATGAGCCACGAGCTTGGAATGCGGACCAGCTCCGCCCCTTTTACACTTAAAGTACTCACTCGGATGAGTTGTAATAAAAGTACTTCTGTAGTTTATTTATCAAAGACAAGAGTGTTATAATTTTCCCAGTGATTGTTGTTACTTTTGTTTACATGAGAAGTCCCCCAGTGGGTGGCTTAGCTGCAAATCCGTTTCGCCTAAGTTTGTAAAAAAATCCTCGCCGAGTGGCGAGCCAGTCTCGCACTCGGGGGCTTAGCTGCGAATCTGTTTCTTCTAAGTACTTTCAAATCCTACCGAGTGGTGAGCCAGCCTCCCACTCGGGGGCTTAGCTGCAGTCCAAGTACTCGCCTAAGTTTAACAAAATCCTACCGAGTGGTGAGCCAGCCTCCCACTCGGGGGCTTAGCTGCAGTCCAAGTACTCGCCTAAGTTAAACAAAATCCTACCGAGTGGTGAGCCAGCCTCCGACTCGGAGGCTTAGCTGCAGTCCAAGTACTCGCCTAAGTATCTGAAAATCCTACCGAGTGGAGAGCAAACCTCCCACTCGGAGGCTTAGCTGCAGCCCAATGCTCGCCTAAGTACTTAATACAATGTGCGCTCCGCAAGGAAGACGAGGTGCAGGTCGACTGCTACCTTCTCCTTCCGAGCTACGCCACAAATACAATGTGCGCTCCACAAGGAAGACGAGGAGCAGGTCGACTGCTACCTTCTCCTTCCGAGCTACGCCACAAATACAATGTGCACCCCACAAGGAGGGCAAGGTGCAAGTCGAGTGTTACCTTCTCCTTCGGAGGTACGCCACAAAAAATCCTACCAAGTGGAGAGCAAACCTCCCACTCGGGGGCTTAGCTGCAGCCTAGTGCTCGCCTAAGTTCTTGAAAATCCTACCAAGTGGAGAGCAAACCTCCCACTCGAGGGTTTAGCTGCAGCCCAGTGCTCGCCTAAGTTTTTGAAAATCCTACCGAGTGGAGAGCAAACCTCCCACTCGGGGGCTTAGCTGCAGCCCAGTGCTCGCCTAAGTTTTTGAAAATCCTACCGAGTGGAGAGCAAACCTCCCACTCGGGGGCTTAGCTGCAACCCAGTGCTCGCCTAAGTTTTTGAAAATCCTACCGAGTGGAGAGCAAACCTCCCACTCGGGGGCTTAGCTGTAGCCCATTGCTCGCCTAAGTTTTTGAAAATCCTACCACGTGGAGAGCAAACCTCCCACTCGGGGGCCTAGCTGCAACCCAGTGCTCGCCTAAGTTTGAAATCCATTTCGACTCACAAGGACGACGAGGTGCGGGTCGACTGATACCTTCTCCTTCTGAACTTCGCCATGAATACAATGTGCGCTATGTCCCGACCCGCAAGGATGCAGGTCGACTGCAACTTGTACTCCAACCTGCAAGAGTACGTTACCAGCACTAAAATATATCCCGAGTGAAGAGCAGTGTTCACTCGAAAGCAGATACAAACATATTCAACGGCAAAACCCAGTTCAGATAGCATCCTATAGATCCAAAAGTGCTCAGGCATCGAGCCTGTTAAAGTTTATCAGTTACAAAAACCACTCGGCATTCCGAGGCAAATTTAAGGCATCAAGCATAGAAGTTTTTTACTCCTCCGGTGGAGGACTAGAAGGCGCGACAAACTCGTCCAGGTTGATTCCATCTGCAATCCGAGTGGCAGCAGCAATGAAGGTCTCCATGAAAGATCGGAAGTCATGCTTCTTGGTATTGGCCACCTTGAGAGACACCAGCTTGTCCTCTCGCGCATCATTGCAGTGAACACGGACCAGAGACAGAGCAACATCAGCACCACACCTGGTAGAAGACTTCTTCCATTCTTGCACTTGACTTGGAACTTCGTTCAGTCGAGTCATCAGAGACTCGAGGTCATTCTGAAGTGTTTCCCCCGGCCAGAGTGCTGTGTCGATGTGCGACGTTGCAACCTTCAGCCTAGCAAGATAGTCGACCACACACTACTAGGAAAAGGCCTACTAATGGTGCACCGGTTTTTCCTACTAATGGCGCACTACCGGTGCACCATTAGTACCACGCCACTAGTAGTTTTTACTAATGGCGCACCACTGGTGCGCCATTAGTATCTGGTATACTAATGGCGGACCAGGCAGTGCGCCATTAGTATGTAACACCATGCGCCATTAGTATGCCTCCCGGGGGGCATATGTAACCATGTGCTTTGTCATACTAATGGCGCACTCTGCCTTGATGCGCCATTAGTATCCTTTGGCATACTAATGGCGCAACTTGTGGTGATGCGCCATTAGTATGAATATTTGGTTTTTTTTTTACTTTTCTGATTTTTGCACAGGTTAAAAAATATATTATTGGACAGAATATAGACAGCAGCACACAGCAACAGCAGATTCATCGAATACAATAGAAGATTAGTCTCCAAATACAATTCATCATATTAGTCTCCGAATTCAAAAGACCGAACAAAGATAAAACATTACAAGTCTCAAGACCGCGAGTATCGAGTTTGTCTTCACATTACAAGTCGATATCGATCATCTAAACTACCATCACATAAAAGAGAGCTGCGGTCATCACGATGAGCATCATCGCGATCAAACTGGTCTTCATCCGGTTCCTCCAACGCTCCCTCCTCTCTCCCGCTAGATAGCGGGCGTATCTAGATTCGGCCTCCGCCCTAGTGGTGTACCCTTTGTAACTGTTACTGCTAAAACGGTGAACCTGTCTCCGACACTCCTCTCAGTCGTCGTAGACTCCGGGAACCTTACCCTTGTACACGACATACGACGGCATCTCTATGCACAAGCCAAACAACAGACAATACATAAGCAATATGTAAGTATGCAACAAAAGGATCGGAAGAGAAAAGCAAGACATTAATAGCACGATTCATGGTCCTGCTAATAAATAGCATCGATTACATCTAAGTTGAACGACTGTCCAAACCAAAGAGACATACGAATTCATTAAAGTTTAATTACAACATGAGCCAATCAATGTTTCAGAACTACACATCACTACTTTCGACTCGACTCATCGGACAGGAGCGTGGATGAAGCCGCCGTCTGTCGTGATGGTCATGAAATCACGGTCGTTGTCACCCTGCATTTTTAGCGTTCCATCTATCTCATTGTTGGACGGTTGATATCTGAGGTAGAACTGCCCCGAGGTATGAAGGACAACTTGATGGATGATGTCCGCAAAATCCGACCGGATGCGAAAGAATTCTTGTTTGAGGTCTGCGTCCTTGATTGCCGACAAGTTCGCGGCCCAATCTTTGAGATTATCTGGTAGCAGAAGGTGATGATGGTCCCTTACGATCGCCCGCATGTGATGGAGGGTGTAGTAGGAATCCTTCTGACCGCCAGGTGGTTGCTTGACGCAGCAGAACTTCGTATTGTGTGAGAACATGTGCTTGCCGTACTTACGAACTGCCCTGGTGAAGGTGCCTCTAGATTTGGTGTAGCCGGGGAGAACATCATCAAGAACTTTCTTGACATTTGTGTAGTCTATCTTGGAGTTACGGTTCGGGTCGAAATACGTGGCCATGGAATATTTCGGGCTTAAGAGGATGAGTGTGCAATGTGTGTCACTGCACAGAACACGGAATGTTAGAAAAAAAAGAACGATCAAAATCTAAGAAATCATATGTTACGGGCGGTTAAGGGATGACTTACTCGGGAAAGTAAGCCACGAGGAAGTTATCCTTATCTGGGTTTGCCAGAATGACGCCTTCAAGGTGTGAACTCGGAACTTGGCGGTCCCCAGCGCTGCTCAAGTGCTTGGCACGCATGTAGAAGGGGTCGACTATCACGATGTCCAGGGTCTTGTCTCTAATGATCCGCATCTCCATACTCAGCGAAAACAGCCGAACGAAGGTGTAGTGCAGCGGATGAAGGTTAAACATAGCAAAGATGTCATCAAACCGTAGGACGATCGTACCCCCGATGTCGCCATCCACAAAGCCCTTGCCCTCTGGCAGCTTGGCCACGAAAACTGGGTATGCCACACCATTCTCTCTGAGACGCCGCTTCTCCAAAGAAAGAACACTGTCGTGCAGACAACGCATAGCACTGGTTGTAGCATTGAGCATATTTGGCGGTAGCATCGCCCTACCCGCCACATGCACCCTCCTCGAGATATCCTTAGGTGAAGGTGGCCCGTCCTGAGCACGGATCGAACTCGGTGCCGGCTGGCTCGCACCGGCGCCCTTGTTAGTCTTTCGTTTCCGTCCCTTCTTCTTCATCTCCTGTAATGGGACCGAGTTCTGCTCACAGACCGCCTTCTTGAGCGTGTTGGGGCTGATAATATTTCGCACCTCGGCTATCTGAGGCTCGGTGAAGGCGGGAGCTGGAGGCATCTCCTGAGAACCGAACACCAGACGACACCTGTTGCAATTGGATTTCTCCGCCGTACCAGCTAGATTGTGGTCGTCTTAGTTGGGTTCTTGAGAAAGAGGCCCGCAGAACTCGTCAGCGTACCCATGTTCGGCAAAGTACTTATCGACATTGGTAAATGTACCGTCGTCGTTGTCGTCGTCGTCTGGATCATGTGCCATAGGGATGTCCGTATCATGTTCCATAGGGATGTCCGGCACAGGGATGTCCGGCAGGTCCGGTAGCGTTGTGGCGTTCTTGCCATGGCTTGGCGCCGGCACGACTGGCGGTCTTGTCTGTGGGGTGGTGTCCCCCACCCCAAACGAATCTGGCTCTTCGGCCAAAGCAGGGGCCAGTTTACGCAGGTGCTGAGGGTCATCTCATCTTCTTCGTCGGCCCCGGCGGGTCGAATCAGAGGTAACAGCTCGTCGCAGCCTGGCAGCACCCGAACCACTTCAACCCTATACACTATGGGTGGCATCGGATTACCGTGGAACATGGGGTTGCTCGGTTGAACGATTCTTCCCTTGGCGACATCGACCAACTCGGCGCCCACGAAGTGCAGAAGAGTGCAAGGAACATCGGTGGCGCCCTGCGAAAACATGTACAGGGCGTCAGGGATGCCCAGTCAAAGGCAAGGAGATGAAGTCATCGGCCGAGAGGCTTAGTTACCGTGATGTCGTCGAGCTCGGCTAATGTCGAGGCACTGCCAACGGCGGGCGTGCAACTGACGGAGGGGGCGCTTGCTGGCGAGGTGTAGCGTACACCCGGGTGCATTAAGCTCCAATGCCCGTGTCGGCGTCGGAGACACGAATACCGCCTCCGCTGGAGACACCAATGGCGCCGCCACCGGAGACACCAATGGCGCCGCCGGAGACACCAATGGCGCCGCCTGCGTGCTGTGCGAGTTGCTGGCCGTGAAGCTGGGAACCGGGGGAGGCCCCTGTTGGCCGCTTGCAATCCACGTCGTCAGCCCATGAATCAACGTAGGCACCATGGCGTTGAGCTTCATTCCCAGTTGTTGTTCCACTTGCTCTTGGACAAGCTCCGGAATCCACGCCACTTGTGCCTTGAGTGCTTCAACCTCGCGCGTCTGGCTTTCCGAGTTGGTCTTTTTATCCTTCCGCACACCAGCGGTATAGTATGACCCCCATTTTGTGGGCAAGCCTTTGCCGGCCACACGACCAGCTGACGTCGGCTTAGTGACCTTATCCTTGTTTTTCATTATGATCAACGCCCTATTTAAAGGGGTGTCGAAAGGGGAGCTCTGAGACGACCCCGCGCTACTGCTTTCAGTGTCCTGCGAAAGGAACGTGAACCATTTAGAAATATTGGGGATTAATTAGAGTGCAACCATGTGGAGCTAATTACGTGGGGGTGTATTCCTTACCAGAACAAGCTCAAGCGCACTGGTCTTCGGATCCGTGGTAAGCTCCTTTGTTATCGGGTCCTCCTTGTACCGGGCCCTGACAAAGTTCCTGGTCTGCTTGTCACCATTGTATTTCTCGAAGCGGGGCGGTAGGCCTTGCTCGGCACGCTCCACGTCCTCCTTGTCCCATATAGGCTCCGCCACTCTGTAACCGCCGGGACCGAGTTTGTGTTGCCCTAAGTTCAACTCCCGCATTTCTTTCCCCCACTGACTTGATTCGGAGGTTGCGCTGCTCTCGCACTTGATCTTGAACTCCTTGTACTCATCTTCGCTCATCAAAGGATATTTCGCCTTGATCTTCTCATAACTATCACCTTTATCAATCATTCTCTTCACCGCGCTTCTCCATGTAGACAGGGCCGTGCTCATCCTCGTGAGGGCGGCACGGTTCACTTTATTCCCTAAGAGGCGTGTGTTTTCAAATTCGGCGGGGAACTTGTATTGTTCGTGCAGCTTCGTGAAGAGGAGGTTGCGCAAATTCCCGTGGTCCTTATGCCTAAGGTTCTTGGTGTTAATCGAGACGGTGCTTCGGAGAATGCACCCAAGCTCAAGCGAGTACCCCTTGACTATATGTTTGGGCTCCGTTGGATGCCCGTCGGAGTCCACTTGAGTGAATTCCTCCTTGAGGGTGCGGAGCGCATTCGGGCGACGGTCCTTCCTTTGCTTCTTCAGTTGGCTGCCATCTGTGTGTGCGCCGCCATCATCAGTGGTGGCATCCTCGGCGGCACCATCAGTGGTGTCATCCCAGACGCCACTAGGGGTTGTGTAGTCAGGATCGGTGTCTTTCGTGGCGTCCCCATAGCGGTGAGGTTGTTCCTCCATCTCCTGGGACAGCTACCATAATTGCTTGCCGCCCGAACCGCCGGCCTCATCGTGGTTGGCCATGTTTCGCTCTAAATAGGAAAACAGTTTGGTCAAAAAGTTGGTTATTGTCAAGGAACAAGATCATGGTCTCATCATTTAGGGTTTGTCGACACCGAGGCATCCTAAAAGTTAAGTTTTCATCATTTAGGGTTTATCAATGCCGAGGCACCCTAGGTTGGGCCTAATCACTTGGCACTAATCACTTGGCTCTATTGCCACATATGTTGGGTTTATCATCTAGGGTTTATCGATGCTGAGGAGAATTCTAAGTTGGGCCTAATCACTTGGCTCTATTGCCACCTATGGTTTAATGCAGCAAGAATAAAGGGGCAGTTGATCCTACTTAATTAAGTACTAAGATACCCCGGCCCATGCATTAGTAGCAAGTACCCCATATGTCCGATTTTTAGCAAAGTCATGCTAAAATTACGGAAAATTTCAGCATGACCTTTGCTGAAAATAGGACATATGGAGTACCCAAATTTGCCGGAACGGAAGTTAATCGACATTCCGGCAAACTCAAGGGCCTCTCGGGGTACAACAGCAGCATCACAAGTTGACAAAATTCCCAAGTAGTACAGCAGCAACATCACAAGTAGTACCAATGAACATATAGTCCAGCAAGTTGAAAAAGCTGAAGTTCTCAACATGAAGAATCGCACAACACAGCACCTACATTATGATGATACATTTGGAGATTGCACATACAGTTTTCACATAAGCATAATTGTTCTAGAGATTGCACATACAGTTTTTGACAGCACGGCACCTATGACAGCACATACAGTTTTTCACATTTGTAGATTGCACATACAGTTTTCACATAGAGCAATGTTCTTTTCATTTCACCTTCCATTTTTTTGCAATTCAACTCACTTCCTTTTCTTATAGTTACTGCTGCCAAATGAAATGACACTTTGACATGGCTGCAATTTTCAGTGTCTACTTATCTGCAATTTTTCAGTGTCTGCTTAGGAGAAATAGGTTTCAAACTTCAGCTTGTTTTGTATAAGGATACTAAAAAACTATCTAAGGAGTTCTTCAAGTTCAAGTTACAGCCTGCATGACTGAAAATAGTTACACTAAGTTTCAAAATAGAAAAATACACTTCTCAGTTTTACAAACTGAAAATTACTCTAAAACTGAAAGTTTAACTGACTTTTAGACTGAATTTTTAATGCGCACCCAACCGATTAGAGCAGCAATGCTTGTAACTAAAGAGGGGGATGTTTCATGACCATTTCCTAGAAAAACTGTTTCAACATGGCCATTTGCATTTTCTTTTCCCTAAGTAAATATTGGGTGTAGCAAGAACAGGATGGCTCTTGGGATATATATTGCATATTTGGTGAATTTATTAATTAGATGCAATGTTAGTTCTGGTTGGCTGGAAGGCAGTTTACTTGTACCAAAATATCTTTTTAAGGACCCTGGTTTCCAGTTTTCCAAACCTTCATCCCACCAACAAATCAAGACACAAAAATAATCAACTAAAACATATAATAAGATAAGATAATGCAACCCACAATCACTTGAAGTGACAGGATAGTCAGCCTTTAGAACTCTATGTTCTGGCAAAATTAACAGAAAGTATGGATACAATAAATAACAGTGCAGCAAAAAGATAGAAGGTAGGGAAAAAATGCTTACCTAGAATCAAACAATATATGAAACTGATAATTTCACTTGCTAAAGCTAAATGCTTAGAAGTAATTGATTTCAGACCAGATACCTGAAAAGGAACCAAAGGAAAATAAACCAAGCAGTCCAGACGTCTTGATATATAAAAAAAGAAGTGTGTCAGCACACGCCCACATTAAATAGCTATTTAGCTTGATTAAGATTTGAGGAAACTACTGGTGCATTGAAGTACTATTGATGAACTATTTTCTTGGATGTACTGATCTACACTAACATCTGCACATTGTGCATAACAATTCATAGGCATATTTACTTGGTATACATGTACACGTATGTACGGGTTGGCTCATTGGCTCTACTCTTTTGTTTAGGATCAGGACGTACACTAGCACTACAATTCACAGACAAAAAAGTTGGTCTCATCATCGTACATGATAACCAATAATGTTAGCGTGAATTATGTAAGCTCAACCTTATTATTATTTCTGTAATGTAGCTGCATGCCATGAGAACACAACAAGGTAGCTGCAGTGGTTCAGTTTAATCTTGAACCAGTTAATAGATACATCTCCAGACTAACCAAGGATTTGAGTTCTTATTTCGGCCAGATTATCTAACCACGGTAGCTGCAGTGGTTCAGTTTAATCTTGAACCAGTGAACAGTTTCAATGTAGTCTTTCAGTAAGTCGAAGCTAGTTTAGTACAGCAATGAGCAATCCCCTCCATGGCTACCACATACCATAATACTACTTTCTTTACTGAGATACCGGTGCGATGCTAGAAATTTATGAAATTAAGAGTACCAGTACTGTAGCTAATCTCTGGTGGAAGCATTACACCTCAAAGGATACTTCAGCAAATAGAGACCACACTTTACATTTGATCCGCGGGAATTTTAACACATATACAGGTACTCACATTTGACATAGTTTATTATCTTCAGATGACAATCCCTTTGGCTGGATGTTTATGTACAAGGACAGCACAATTCTAGTACTAGACTTAACAGAGATAATCATCGCTAGATACGGAATTACTTTGATGGGCATTAAGGAAGAGGATGGACTAGAATTCCTAACTGAAGATTCACGAATTCAACACCACCATGAAGCTAACTGAGCACTTGGACTGAACAATGCACTTGCACATGGGACAAAGCTAACGAGGCGGACCTAATCTACCACTTCCTCAGTAAAACCACAACCCGATGATAGACTCATGAGCACCACGGTCCCGACAGAATCCGACGGGAGGACGCGCGGAGGGGCGGAGGCGGGGGACCATACCGTTGGTGATGATGGCGCTGGTCTGGGGCGGGACCTTGAACTCCTCGGTGGCGAACTTGAGCACCGCGGTGAAGGGTGCCGCCTCCGGGACGCTGAACCTGCGAGGCCACCGCATGACACACGCGGATTAGGACGAGATCTGGTCCGAGGAGGGGTGGGGGGAGGAGGAAGAGAGGGGGATCTGTACTTACACTTTGAAGGTGAGCTTGGGGTCGGAGAGGGAGGTGGCGGGGGCGCGTGGGCGGCTACGGCGCAGTGGGTCGGGGCAGCGGCGGCGGCGGCACGGTGGAGGGAGGGACGAGGGAAGGAGCGGCGCGGTGGATCGAGGGAGAGGGAACTAGCGAGGAGGAGAGGGAAGGGGGGATCGGGTGAAGGGGTATCCAGCTAGACACTATAGCAATGGCACACCACCCTCTGGTGCACCATTAGTAGTTTTTTTTTCTTATAGCAATGGCGCACCCACATCTGGTGCGCCATAAGTAACTTTTTGTTTTCTGATAGCAATGGCGCACCCACCTAGGGTGCTCCACTAGTAACTTTTTTTCATTATTTCTTGTTGCATCTAATAATTTGTTTTTTTATCAAATTTGTTATTTTGATGAGGACTAGAACAGAAGATATCATCAAATATCATCAAATATCATCAAATTGTTTTTGAAAATAACATCAATTTTTGTTAATTGAAAATATCATCAAATTTGTTATTTGAAAATATCATCAAAAAGTGGGGGAGGGTGCGGGGTGTCGGCGGTGGCGGTGGAGCGGGGGAGGGTGCGGGGGGTGCTCGGCGGCGGTGGAGCGGGGGAGGGTGCGGGGGGTGCTTGGCGGCGAGGGGGATCTGGCGAGGGGGATCGGATAGCTATCGAGAGGGAGGGGGATCGAGATCGAGTGTCCTCATGAATATTCAATATTTTTCATATTGAATATGAAAAAATATCATCAAATTTGAAAAAATATTCATGAATTCAAAAAGTGCCCATGAAATTTAAAAATATTCATGATATCAAAAAGTGCCCGAGAAATGAAGACTACGATTTAAATACAATCGATCTTAGCTAGCTATCTGTTCACAATCTTCTTGCCCTTCTTTTTCGCAAATGGAGTTCTTCTGTGGAACGGACGTCCTTTAGGTAGGGTAGTCCTGCTTCTTCTTGTGGTGTGTGCTACTACTTCATCGTCGTCGTCATGTTCGATCTTCGGGTCGCCGTACTTGTCGAAGTCTTTCTCATTGGCTACTCCATCCATTCCGATGATCTTCCTTTTGCCTCTCCTCACGACAACACGACTGGGCTTTGGCGGGTCGGTAATGAAGAAGCATTGGTCCACTTGGGAAGCCAGTACCCATGGCTCATTTTTTGCGGTGACGTTTGCGCCCGCGATCTTGGATTTGGCTTCGGGTATAACCATGGTGGTGAAATACCGGTCTTCTTTTAGGACGCTCTTGGCGCATCTGACACGAAACATCGGGACCTTCTCTCCAGCGTAGCTCAGCTCCCAGATCTCCTCGATCCTTCCGTAGTATCTGTCCTTGTCGTTGCCGGTGTAGGATTCCATCGTTACCCCGGAGTTCTGATAACCATCGCTCTTCATGTCCTTGTTCTTGGTGTAGAATGTGTAGCCGTTGATATCGTACGCCTCATAGGTATCAGGTTGTGCTCGGCGCCCTGTGACAAGGCGAATATGAGTTGTTCTTCTGCGGAAGAATCCTCATGTAAAGGGTACGACAGAAGCTTCTTCTTGAACCAACGCGTGAAACATGAGTTGTGCTCTTTGATTATATCTCCGTCTGTCCTCTGTTGGCCTCGGTCATTGTACGTCTTCTCAATAAAGGTTTTGTGCTCTACCACCCAAGGATCGACCACGTCTATGTGTTGTAGCGCGACTAGGTTTGCTCTTTCAAAGTCGGCTAGTCGACCCTCGAAGTCGACATGCATTTCGTGGCGACCCTCACGGTGACCCCATCCAGCGAGCCTACCGAGGTGCCTGTTGACGGGCAGACCAACGGGGTTCTCGATGCCTAGATAATCCGTGCAGTAGGAGATGCACTCTTCGGTCAGAAAGCCCCTGGCTATACTTCCCTCTGGACGTGACATGTTGCGAACGTATCCTTTGATGACACCATTCATCCTTTCGAACGGCATCATGCTGTGCAAGAACGTCAGCCCGAGTCGGATGATATCCTCCACGATATGGACCAGCAGATGCACCATAACGTCGAAGAATGCGGGCGGGATGTACATCTCAAGCTCGCATAGTATCACCATGATCTCTTCTTGTAGCCTTCTGAATTGCCTCACGCCAATCGACTTCCGAGAGATGACGTCAAAAAAGTTGCATGGGCCAAATAGCATTTCACGGACGTGCACGTCCATGATCCCACGGATTGCAACTGGAAGTATCTGCGTCATCAGCACGTGACAGTCATGAGACTTCATCCCGCTGAACTTCTGCTTCGCTGGGTCTAGGTATCTGCTTATGTTCCCCGCGTAACCATAAGGAAGTTTTACTCCTAGGAGGCAGGTCAAAAACTGCTCGATCTCCTCCTGACTTAGAGTGAAGCACGCGGGAGGGTAGTCATTTCCGGTCTTCTTGGCCTTTTTGCCTTTGCGACGACTTTCTGTGTCCTGCTTCGCCTCATCATCATCATCATCATCATCATCATCATCATCATCATTAGCGTGAAGCTCCTGCCTGATGCCCATTGATTTCAAGTCTGACCTTGCTTTCGTCCCATCTTTGGTCCTCTCTGGCATGTTGAGCAGGGTACCAAGAAGACTCTCGCACACGTTCTTCGTGATATGCATGACATCAAGGCTGTGAGGCACACGGTGGATCTTCCAGTACGGCAAGTCCCAGAAAACAGACCTCGTTTTCCATACCTTCAGCAGTGGCTCTGGCGCCTTTCGCTTCTTTCCCGGCTCTGGCGCCTTTTGCTTCTTTCCCGGCAGTGGGCAGTCTTTCCAATTTTTCAACAGCTCGTCTATTTCCTCGCCGCTCCTCGTACACGGGCGTTTTCGGGGTTCGGTTTCACCATCGAACAGATCCTTGCGTTTCCTCCACGGGTCATCGTCGCGAAGCCACCTTCGATGTCCCATGAACACAGTTTTCGAAGACCCGGGATCTCTATCTAGCTGGCGATATGTTGTGTCATCCATGCACCTTACGCATCCAGAAAATCCGTGGACTACCTGCCCCACGAGATATCCGTAACCGAGATAGTCGTGCACCGTCGTGAGCAGTGCGGCTCTCATAGGGAAATATTCTTTCTCTACGGCGTCCCACGTATTGGCTGGCGTTTTCCACAGTGTGTCTAGCTCCTCCTTCAGCAGCCCCAGACACAGATTGATGTCGTTCCCTGGTTGTTTCGGCCCTTCAATTAGCATACTCATGTGAATGTACTTCCTCTTCATGCACAACCAGGAGGGAAGGTTGTACATCCACACAAACGCAGGCCAGGTGCTATGTGTGCTTCTCTGGCTGCCAAACGGATTGACTCCATCGGTGCTCGCACCCAGCACGATGTTCCTTGGATCCTTCCCAAATTCTGGGTATTCAAAGTTCAACGCTTGCCACTGGCTCGCATCCTTAGGGTGACTCAGCATCTTGTCTTTTTTATTTATCTCTGGATCATTTCCGTCATCTTCCCGCTTCATCTCCTCCCTATCCGCGTGCCAACGCAGGATCTTTGCTACCTTAGGGTCCGCGAAATACCGCTGCAGACGAGGAGTGATCGGAAAGTACCACACCGATTTTCGAGGAGCTTTCTTCCTCTTCTTGTATCGAGTGACGCCGCACATCGGACATATGGTAGACTCCGCATGCTCATCCCGATAAATGATGCAATTGTTCATGCACACATGGTATTTCACGTGCGGTAAATCCAGAGGATACACGATTTTCTTCGCCTCCTCGAAACTGGTCGGGCACTTGTTCCCCTTGCAAGACGTTCGTGCCAGAATGACATGTTCTCGTCGAAGCATGCGTCGGTCATTTTGTGTTTTACCTTCATCTCTAGAGCCATGAACGTTACTTTCAGGCGGGTATCCTCGGGCCTGCATCCTTCATACAATGGAGTAACGGCGTCTATCTCCAGTTGATCCAGCTTGGCTTTCTCTTGGGCGGCAGCTCTTGCGTTATCCGTCTACTTGAGAAGCAACTCTTGAATATGAGGGTCCTGCACCCAGCCTCCATCGTCGTCTGCTCCGGCATCTTCATCTTCATGATCATTCCCTTCGTCTTGATCTTCCTCGTCATCATGTACGACATCTTCTACATGATGACTGTGTACAGCATCACCGCCGTGATCATGTCCTGGAGATTCTTCATCTTCTCGCCCGCCCTCGCCGCGGTGGTACTTGTCTTGTTGCCCTTCCTCATTTCTTGCCCGGCCCCCATGGACGACTTCATAGTCATCTTCATCACCTTGCCACCGATAGCCATCCATGAAACCACGCAAGAGCAGGTGGTCCCGCACCTGCCCGGAATCTGGGTCCACAATAAGGCTCTTCAGCTTGCATCTTTGACATGGACATCTTATCTCCATCTCGTTCTTTTGAAGCATCTCGGGCTTCGCGGAGCTCAAAAACCTATTCACGATGCCCTTCCCTAAAATAGGACCAGAAAGAATGCATAGTGCCAAAATTCTCGCCGAAACGGAAATGAATCAACATTCCGGCAAAATAGTGGCAACTATCGCATTTCAAATACCGGTACCTGCAAACACAAACATATATGCAACACCACAAACACATGCAACACCACAAACATACATACGCTAGGCCAGAAAAAGTGCATGTGCACGTTGTTGGAGCGAGTTAGGGAGAAAAAAAGTAGATCTACATCATGAAGATAGCTTTCCCCTTACTTACCTATCAAAAAAAGGTAATTTCACCACTTAATTTTGATGAATCTATAGTGGAAATGAGGTGAGGAGGAGGAGGCAGCCGAAAGCTTGGAGAAGGAGGTGGAGGGAATGAAGTGGGGAAAGTGAGTGGGTAGGTGTGGCTGTCCAAAATATCTTGTTGGGGTCCCAGGTTACTAATAGCGCACCACAAGCAAATGCGCCATTAGTAACCCTGGTAACTAATGGCGCACCTGCAGGTGGTGCGCCATTAGTAGTTTTGCAGAAAAGTAAAAAAAATATACTAATGGCGCACTGTGGAACGGTGCGCCATTAGTAGTTTAAACTAATAATGGCGCACTGTTACACGGTGCGCCATTAGTAGTTTTGCAAAAAAAGAATAAAAAAAATTCAGTACCGCACACTCCTAGTCTGGTGCGCCATTACTAGTTAGAACTAGTAATGGCGCACTTTGGCCGGATGCGCCATTAGTATGTATGTAAAAATAAAAAAAAATATCACTAGTGGCACACCTTTTGTCCGGTGCGCCATTAGTGTCTTCCACACTAATGGCCCATCACCAACTGGTGCGCCATTAGTATATAGTAGTGGCGCACTGCTTCCCAGGTGCGCCATTAGTGACAATCCTATCTATAGCCCTTTTCCTAGTAGTGACAGCAGCAACACAAGACTCCAGTCGGAGCACGTTCATGGCAGCTTCATCCTTCACAGGAGAGTTGATGGGGTCCAAGCCTGTCTCCACTCGACTAGTCTCCTCTTCAAAGTTTTGGCAGAATTTTGTAAACACAACCCAAGGATAAGCTAGCAGCCCTACAATAAATCAATGATTACAAGTCAGTCGGATATAAGGGGTTACCTTCGAGCATGAGGAAAAACTTCTTGGCAAGCCCTCCCAGATAAGCCTCTAAGTCGTTCTTCTTCCCCACCAGTTCGCTAGCCTTGTCACTTAGGGCTATCTTGTCATTCTTCAGTCGACTGGCCTCCTGGTTGGCCGCGTCGAGAGCAGCTTTCAGATTGGTATTCTCCTCTTCAAGTTTGCTAATTGAAGCCAACTTTTCTTCTGCGAGTTTCGTCTTGTCTGAAGCCGCTTTCTGCGCCTCGGCGAGGTCAAGGTCCTTCTTCTTCAGAGCATCCTTCAGTTTATCTGCAAAATGATAGTGAGATCAGACTTAGGAATGGACAAAAAATAAGGGCAGTCGTCAAGGTTCTCACCAAACATACCTTTTGCCTCCTCCTTCGCCTTCGTGAAGTTCTCCTGGACAAGCTTCAGATCAAGTTCGAGTTGGATATGCTTGTTCTCCAACTCAGTATAACGAGCCACAAGCTCACAAGATTTCTATGAAAGATAAGTCGACAGACATCAAAAATAGATAACTTCCGAGTGACTAAGAGGAAACATCATAGCATTTCTAAGACTACAGCCGAATCAAAATATTCAACAGTAGTCTCGGGGACTACACCCAGTGGGTGCACTCAGCGTGCCCCCACTGGTTCTACCGACTCGGATCAATCAGTCGACCGAAAGAGACGGAAAGTTATGATCCTAAACCATAGCTAACTGCCAGCAGTCAGCCATGGTGTCGTCAAAAAAAGTTCTTCAGACCATAGTCGACTGCCAGCAGTCGACCACGGTCTCGGGGACTACACCAAGTGGGTGCACTCAGCGTGCCCCCACTGATTCCATGATTCCATTCGACCAGACCGAGTGGAGAAAGTAAAGAGAAAAATTTCAAGGTATAAAGACTATAGTTGACTGCCAGCAGTCCACCATAGTCTCGGGGACTACACCCAGTGGGTGCACTCAGCGTGCCCCCACCAATCCAGATATTCAATCGACACACCCAGTGGGTGTACAGATTCTAAGATATTCAAAAAGAAAAGTTTTTAGGTACCATATCCTAACAGAACATGCAGTTATCAACTAACTTGGACATTGCTCTGAAGGGCTGAGCTTGCATCATAAGCTGCTTGGCTGGCGTCTCGGATTGCCTTCACCTGCTCCATCATGACCCCCACCTGGCCGATAGCTTCCTTGGCAGCACCTGCTTGGTCCCCTGGGACATGGTGTGTGGAGAAGAGGGAAGACGGATCAGCACTCAACGACGAAGGGCGGGCACTTGTCAGCGGCACCGCAAAGGACACGGTAGCCCGAGTGACGTTGCCTCCCTCCGGAACCAGCGTCTCAGGCGCTGATACAACCTGAGCTGTCTTGCCGGCAGACGTCTTCCTGTTCCTCCTTTGCATCAGCAGCTCCTCATCGTCATCATCGAGGAGATCAATGACATGAGGTGGAGCTACAAGAAAGATTCAAAGTTAAAAATGAAGATCCAATCGACTTAAAGTGAAACCACAGAGATCATACCAAGGTTGGAGGTAGCAGCATCTTCCATTTCATGGTCCTAGTTCCTGGCTGAGGTCTCGGAGGTAGTAGCACTGCAGATCCCAGAAATCAGTCGGTCAGCTAACGAGTCGCCAAGAGTTTACTCACGCCAAACAAGAAGACACAAGTTCTGCTATTACCCGGAAATAGTGGGAATCACCATCCTCATCTTCAGCAGGGCCTTCGTTGGCTTTGATGATGTCGCTCGAGGTTGCTTCGACGCTTTCTCAGTCGAGGCCGGAGAAGTCGTCCGAGGACATTTCGTTGACTGCCCAACGGGCGCAGTTGCTTTACCACGCTCGACTATGGGGTCATGGGTGAGCTTGGATCGCCTTTCAGTACGAAGAATGTCGACTTCCTCCTCCTCTTCCTCCTCCTCCTCTTCACTAGAACCGTTATCTTCTTCATCCTCCTCGCCATCAGATCGCCACTCCTCCTGACTTTCACCTCCGCTCCCCTCCTCCTCCTTGACCTGTTCTTGTGCCCCATTGGGCATCGAGTACATCTCGGTAGTAACCTGGAAGAGAACAAACAAGACAAGAATCAGTCGATTGAATTCTAAAAAAATGGAATGAAGGAAGCAGGGTCAGAGTTGGAGGTACAGAATTGGACCTTGTCTGGCTGGTACGAATGGTCGAGTGGAGGGATCCTCCTGGCTCCTCGGGGGTTTTCCTTGTTCCCGGCAGTCATCCACCTCTCCAACGTGGCATCCTCGACCTCCTCCGGGTGGACCCGAGTGGTGTCTTCAGTGCCAGAGTACATCCACATCGGATGGTCTCTATATTGGAGCGCCTGGATGCGCCGTCGAAGGAAAACCTCCAGCAGGTCCATGCCAGTCACCCCATCACGGATAAGTTGAACTACACGCTCGACCAACACCATAACCTAAGCCTTCACCTCTGGGACCACCTTCAGAGAGGACGGCTTGCTCACTCGATCCATGGAGAAAGGAGGGAGTCCAGTCGACTGCCCTGGCATCGACTGGTCTTGGCAGTAGAACCAGGTCGACTGCCACCCTCGAACCGACTCAGGAAGGACCATGGCTGGAAAAGCGCTTTTACCCCTCATTTGGACCCCGAGACCCCTGCACATTTGAATCACTTGGGTTCTCTCATCACTCGGATTGGCTTTCTTCACCTTCTGAGAGCGACAGGTGAAGATGTGTTTGAAAAGGCCCCAATGCAGCCGGCAACCTAAGAAATTCTCACACAAAGACATGAAAGCTGCGAGATACACTATGGAGTTGGGTGTGAAGTGGTGGAGTTGAGCCCCAAAGAAGTTCAGAAATCCCCGAAAGAAAGGGTGGGGCGGCAAAGAAAATCCGCGGTCAACATGGGTGGCAAAGAGGACGCACTCACCCTCCTGAGGCTGCGGCTGCCACTCCTTCCCTGGGATCCTCGCTGATCCATGGGGGATCAGACCTTCGTTGGCCAGGTCGTCGAGGTCCTTCTAAGGGATCGTCGAGTGGATCCAATCGCCCTGGATCCAGCCCTGCGGCAGGCCAGCCCTTGACAAGGACCCGCCCCGACTGGTCGCCCTTCCCTTCGCCTTCGCTGTCGCCTTCTTCGCCTGCTCCAAAGCCGCCGTATTCTCTTTCACCATCGTCGTCGGTGAAGCGCGCAAGGAGCAGTAATGCGGGGATGGGGGCGAGCGCAGCGGACGAGTTTGAGGAAGAAGGAGAGGGGAATGAGAGCGCACTGTTCAAAAAAAACCCGTCCGGCGCCTTATATGGGGTCGCTTCCGAGTGACTGACTAGTAGGCCCGGACGATCCTGTCAAATCCCACAACAGTCGCACGCGTGATACGTGGCGAAAAAGGTGGCACAAAGATCGAGGCATCCCTGCCTTATCCTGTCCGAGTACCGTGGTCTCCTCTGCCTCGCACGCTTCCCGAAATTCAGATCCCGCTAAATCCGCGAACAACAGAACAACTTGTCAGACTGGAGATTTCCTCCGATCCGTCGCTCGGAAATTGTCAAATGCAGAAAAGTCACTCGACCAATACAGAGAATGGATCAAGGCGACTGAAAAAGAAGTTGGTGCCATCATCTAAGGTCATTGATCCAGAACCAGACATACTCATAGCACAAAAGATGGGTCGGAAGAATTCTCAACTCCTTCCTCACTCAAACCTCGATCCATTCGGGGGCTAATGATGAAGCCATGTACCTAGGGTAGGGTCATGGACCTATCCAAAGTACCCTGTCAGGACCCCGACTCGATGTCACATCGATCTAGCCGGTAACACCTCATATCACCTTGCGGCCTCACGCACGGTATCCCCACGGGTGTCGCCTTACCTTGCCCGGGACCGTTTGCGCATTTTGGCTCACGTATATGATAGTGTCGCTAGCATCCATATGATAAAGAGCCCGGGCTGACATGACTAGTCGTAAACCCAAAGTGGCACAGACTTACAGGGACAGGCATCCATGACCCAGCTTCGAACGTGTCGGTCATCAGCAAGTGGGTCCGGGCTGTAGCACTGGGCTAGCAGGACTCCGGTAAACCGGGCTGTAGCGGGATAATAGGACTCCGGTACTCAAAGCGTGACATTTCCCCGAAGGGACAGACACAGGAACGAAGAAGGACACATGCCAGCCAGCCTAAGTGTTCCAGAGCAGTAGCAAGCTACCATGGCTCAGCGGTAACACTAGGAGACATTTCCCGGTAAGAGAGGCTACTAAAGATAAATAACTAGATAGTCAGATCCCACACATACCAAGCATTTCAATCATACACACAATATGCTCGATATGTGCAAATACAACGAAGCATCACAACATGACTCTACGACACAAGTACTTTATTTAAGGCTCAGGGAGCCATACATATCATACACAAAGGTACGGGTCTCACGACCCAACATACAAGTCATACAGTCATACAAACCAGCAGCGGAAGTAACTTGTCTGAGTACAGACAACTAGTAAAATAAAGGAGGCTTGGAAAGCCTAGCTATACTACAAGGTCCTTCACAAGCTCAGGGTCACCACCTGGGTCTTTAGCCTACTCGTTGATGTCAACGTCTACATAGAACCCATCAGAAGGGGTTGCAGCGTCTTCTGTAAAATTGTATATTATAGCAACATGAGTACAAAGGTACTCAGCAAGACTTACATCAGATCCTACATACATGCATATTATCAAGAAGGGTTGGTGGAGTTATTGCAGCAAGCCAGCTTTGACTCTTGGCAAGACTATCCTACGATACTCCAACTTGAAATGGTTTTGCGCACACGAGTCCACTACTCACCACTTCAATACACTACCGAGGATCCACCTCCGTCTTCCTACGCAAGAGCCATCCTCGGCACTCACACTTATCTTGAGGCTTTTAGTAGTTTCCATTTACTTGTCTATGAACTGTATAGGCAACCAAGTAGTCCTTTACCGCGGACGCGGCTATTCGAATAGATCATGTTAACCCTGCAGGGGTGTACTCCTTCATACACGCTCTCACCACTTACCGTCGTTTACACGACATGTACTCGGCAACCTTCAAGCAGAAGCCCAACGTGGGTGTCGGCCACGACCTACCTAATCACCTAAGCCTCCAGTCCAGGTTTATCGCCTATCCAGGTTCCATCCGCAGGGAGTCCGGCCGAGGTTTCCCATACGGCCCCGAACGATGTGAACAGGGTTCCCGAAATACCTAACGGGTATTCGGTACACCGTGCCACGTACCTACCGCATCACAGCCCACCCCTACGGTCAGCGCTGTCCACGGCCTCCAGTAGGCTACAAACACCAGAAACTACTTGCAACTCCTGGACGGAGAACTAGGGTGAATAAGAAGCCGAGAGGGTCCATTGGTTTCGGGCCCAATGCATGGTAGTAGCTGATTCTTAAATCACACATACAGATCTCAGTGCTTAAGGTCGGCTTCAATGAAACAACCCACCATGTACTCCTACATGGCCTCTCATCGATACCTTTACCAAGTCGTGTTCACCACACCACTCTCATTACCGACATAATCATTTCACTCTAGCCCATCACCCAGATGAACCAGACCTGACACGACTCTAAGCATAGCAGGCATAGCAAGGTAGGAACAACACATACATATGGCTCAATCAACTCCTACACATGCTAGTGGGTTTCATCTAGTTACTGTGGCAATGACAGGTCATGCAGAGGAAATGGGTTCAACTACCGTAGCACACAGCAGTTTGAATCGTGTTGTCTTAATGCAGTAAAAGAGAGCAGGAGCGAGAACATGGGATTGTATCGATATGATCAAATGGTTGGTTGCTTGCCTGATGGTTCGATGCACGGATACGGTTCTTCGTTAGGGTAGTCACGGTACTCCTCGGGGACAGATCCTGTCGTAAAGGATAACGATACACAGGCATCACCAAACAATGTGCAACAATATGATGCATGCATGAAACATGGCAATATGAGTGTGTTGGGCTAATGCAACTAAAGCTACCAACGCTGTCAGGACCCCGACTCGATGTCACATCGATCTAGCTGGTAACACCTCATATCACTTTGCGGCCTCACGCACGGTATCCCCACGGGTGTCGTCTTACCTTTTCCCGGGACCGTTTGCGCCTTTTGGCTCGCGTATATGAAAGTGTCGCTAGCATCCATATGATAAAGAGCCCGGGCTGACATGACTAGTCGTAAACCCAAAGTGGCACAGACTTACAGGGACAGGCATCCATGACCCAGCTTCGAACATGTCGGTCATCAGCAAGTGGGTCCGGGCTGTAGCACTGGGCTAGCAGGACTCCGGTAAACCGGGCTGTAGCGGGCTAACAGGACTCCGGTACTCAAAGCGTGACATTTCCCCGAAGGGACAGACACAGGAACGAAGAAGGACACATGCCGGCCAGCCTAAGTGTTCCGGAGCAGTAGCAAGCTACCATGGCTCGGTGGAAACACTAGGAGACATTTCCCGGTAAGAGAGGCTACTAAAGATAAACAACTAGATAGTCAGATCCCACACATACCAAGCATTTCAATAACATACACACAATATGCTCGATATGTGCAATACAACATGGCATCACAAAATGACTCTACGACTCAAGTAGTTTATTCAATAGGCTCCGAGGAGCGAGACATTACAAACATGGGTCTCATGACCCAACAATCAGAGCATACAAGTCAAAGCACAAGCGGAAGCTATCAGGTCTGAGTACAGACATCTATAAATGAAAAAGGCTGAGAAGCCTGACTATCTATCAGATCCTGCCGAGGGCACAAGATCGTAGCTGAGGTATCAAGCTAAATGTCGAAGTCCAAGCGGAACTACTAGTGAGACTGAAGTCTCTCTGCAAAAACATAAAATAGGCAAACGTGAGTACAAATGTACCCAGCAAGACTTACATCAGATCTATCTACACATGCATCATTATCAACAAAGGGGATGGTGGAGTTTGACTGCAGCAAGCCAGCTTTGACTCGGTGGCTATCCTGAACTACGACTGCAAGTAACTCTTTTGAGGTGGCGCACACGAGTCCACATATTCACCATATCAATACACCACTATGGATCCGCTCCCGTCTCCCTACGAGAACACCATCCATAGCACTCACGCTTATCTTGCGTATTTTAGAGTATCCACTTTCACTTGTCTATGAACTGATATAAGCAACCCAGAAGTCCTTTTCCGCGGACACGGCTATTCGAATAGATGATGTTAACCCTGCAGGGGTGTACTTCTTCATACATGTTTCCACCACTTAGCGTCTGCACACGACATGTGCTCGGCAGACTTCAAGCGAAAGCCGACGTGGGTGTAGACCACGACCTACCTAAACACTTAAGCCTCTAGTCCAGGTTTATCGCCTATTCAGGTTCCATCCGCAGGGAGTCCGGCCGAGGTTTCCCATACGGCCCCGAACGATGTGAACAGGGTTCCCGAGATACCTAACGGGTATTCGGTACACCCGGCCACGTACCTACCGCATCACAGCCCACCCCTACGGTCAGCGCTGTCCACGGCCTCCAGTAGGCTACAAACACCAGAAACTACTTGCAACTCCTGGACAGAGAGCTAGGGTGAATAAGAAGCCGAGCGGGGTCATATTTCAGGGCCCAATGCATGGTAGTAGCTGTATCTTAAATCACACATACAGATCTCAGTGCTTAAGGTCGGCTTCAATGAAACAACCCACCATGTACTCCTACATGGCCTCTCATCGATACCTTTACCAAATCGTGTTCACCACACCACTCTCATTACCGACATAATCATTTCACTCTAGCCCATCACCCAGATGAACCAGACCTGACACGACTCTAAGCATAGCAGGCATAGCAAGGTAGGAACAACACATACATATGGCTCAATCAACTCCTACACATGCTAGTGGGTTTCATCTAGTTACTGTGGCAATGACAGGTCATGCAGAGGAAATGGGTTCAACTACCGTAGCACACAGCAGTTTGAAACGCGTTGTCTTAATGCAGTAAAAAAGAGCAGGAGCGAGAACATGGGATTGTATCGATATGATCAAATGGTTGGTTGCTTGCCTGATGGTTTGATGCACTGATACGGTTCTTCGTTAGGGTAATCACGGTACTCCTCGGAGGCAGAACCTGTCGCAAAGGACATCGATACACAACCATCACCAAACAATGTGCAACAATATGATGCATGCATGAAACATGGCAATATGAGTGTGTTGGGCTAATGCAACTAAAACCAGAAGGGTTTGAATAAATTTGAATCAAGGATTCAAATTTCAATTTCAAATATGGCCTTTTAAAGTGCTTTTCCTTGTTCTGCTTAAAACATCAATTTAACTTGTTTGATCATGCATGAAAATAGTACAGATGGATAGCTTGGATTTTTCTGATCATTTTTCATATATAATTTGTCCAATTTGGAGTTACAGAATAAAAGTTATGAATTTTTAAAGTTTAAATAATATTCTGGAATTTCCTGATTTAAATTAAATCGAGAAATATAAATATTGTGCCAGCATGACGTCAGCATGACGTCAGTGGTCAACTGTGGCTGGCTGGAGTCAAACCTGACGTGTGGGGTCCACACGTCAGTGACAGAGGGGTTAAACAGGGTTAGTTTAATCCTAATTAGGGGTTAGTGGCGCTGGGGCCCACTGGTCAGTGTCAGGAGGTTAACTAACAGTGGTTAGCGCTAATGATGTCCACCTGGCCGACGGGGCCCACGCGTCAGTGACCGTGGGGGGTCAAACCCCAGGTCGGACAAGTCAAACCCCACCGGCGACATGACGCCGGCGGGGTCCGAGACGGCGGCGTGATGCGGGATCGCGCTACAGGGCACGGGCGAGGCTGTGCTTGGGCTCGTTGGAGAGCCCTTGCTCCCGCGCGTCGAACGGTGGTGGTGGCCGTGCCTGAGGTGGCCGGAGTCGACGGCGGCGAGCTCGGCTGCGGCCGCCGGGGTTCGGTCGTGCACGGAAACGGGGTTGGAGCTCGAAGCCGAGCGAAGCGAGGCGCTAGGGATGCTCTATGGAGCCTTACGAACTCGTTGGACTCGCCGGGGTGACCAAATGGTCACCGGAGCTGCGTCGACGGCGAGCTCGGCGACGGCGGAGGTTCGGCCGTGGTGGGGAGGAGGCTACGGTGAGGGAACGAGGGGGAGAAGAGGGGGAAACGGTGGCGTAGCTCACCGCGGTTGCAGTGGGCGTCGAAGCGGGCTCGGGGACGCGCTGGAGACGGCGAATCGACGGCGACGGTGGTCGGAGCCCGAGGAGGGGAACGGCGACGTGGCGGCGATGCAGGGCTTCCGGAGACCCGTGGAGCGGTGGGGAGGAAGAGGAGGTCGAGGCGGAGCCGCTGAGCTAGTCGGGGGAGCGAGGGGTGGCCGGAGA
>NC_041386.1:658061172-658105343 GCF_002162155.2 Triticum dicoccoides | reverse complement strand
GTGGAGCGGTGGGGAGGAAGAGGAGGTCGAGGCGGAGCCGCTGAGCTAGTCGGGGGAGCGAGGGGTGGCCGTAGACGGCTGTATGGCGAACGGCGGCGACGGTGGTGTTCGGCCGTGTGAGAGAGAGCGAGGGAGAGGAGGGGAGAGCCGAGGGAGAGTGAGAGAGAGCAGGGGGGAGGCGTGGCGTCGTCCGGGGCATCGAGCGAGGAGGGGAGGGCAGGCAGGCAGGGAGAGAGGTGGCGTGGCGCGGTGGCGCACGCGCGCGCCGGCCACACTCCCCTCCCTCTGTCGAGGACGAAGACGACAGAGGAGGGAGGCGGGCTGGGCCGCCTGCTGGCTGGGCCGGCCAGCTGGCTGGGCCGCACAGGGAGGAGCCCAGGTAAGTTTCTCCCTTTATTTATTTTTCTGTTTTCTAATTTCTGACATTTGTTTTGATTTAAATAATATATTAAATCATTTATTTAACTTATGCCAATTTTTGCAGGAGCTAGATATATTATTCCAGAGCTCCTTTATAATTGGCATAATATTTGGGCATATATTAATATATATAATTAATATATTTCCAATGCAAGTATTTATGCATTAATTCCAAATGCCCAAAATAAATACCTATGAGCTCTTAAAAATATTGGTTTGATTTTTATCTCTGCCCAATATTTTCAGAGAGCAACATGAGCATTTTCTTGGACCCTTTTGGAGAAATTTTTATTTGGGTCATTTTCAAAATGATTCTGAGGGTTTCACAGATCCCCATTTCAAGTTTCTGATGAAAGAGTAAACATGATGCAACACTCTAATGCATGACTAGCTAGGGTGTGACAACTCACCCCCACTCAAAAGAATCTCGTCCCGAGATTTGGGTTCCTCCGGGAAGAAGGCGGGATACTCAAGTCGAAGACGATCCTCCCTTCCCCAAGTTGCTTCATCCTCAGAATGGTGCGACCACTGAACTTTGAGGAACTTGATGTTCTGACGTCGAGTGGTACGCTCGGCCTGATCGAGGATACGAATGGGGTACTCTCGATATGTAAGATTATCCTGGAGATCAAGCGTTTCGTGGTCCACTTCACGGATAGGATCCGAGAAGCAACGCCTGAGTTGAGAAACGTGGAAGACATCGTGGACTCTGGAGAGGTGCGGAGGTAGTTCCAACTGGTAGGCAACTTCTCCTCGTTTAGCGAGAATGCGAAAAGGTCCAATGTAACGAGGAGCCAATTTGCCTTTGATACCGAAACGATGGGTTCCCTTCAGAGGGGTGACCCGAAGATAAGCCTTCTCGTCAATCTCGAAAGTCATAGCCTTATGTTTTCGGTCATATTGACTCTTTTGACGAGATTGGGCTGTTTTCAACTTTTCACGAACGATGCGAACTTGTTCTTCTGCTTCCTGAATCATATCCGGGCCAAAGAATTGTCTTTCCCCGGTCTCTGACCAGTTAAGGGGTGTTCGACACCGTCGTCCATAGAGAACTTCAAAAGGGGCTTTACCCAAGCTAGATTGATAGCTGCTGTTATAAGCGAATTCGGCAAATGGAAGGCACTTCTCCCAATCCATTCCGAATGAGATAACAGAGGCTCGAAGCATGTCTTCTAGAATCTGGTTGACGCGTTCCACTTGACCACTCGACTGAGGGTGGAAGGCGGTGCTAAAGGAGAGACGGGTTCCCATAGCATTTTGGAAACTTTCCCAAAATCGAGAGGTGAAAAGACTTCCTCGATCCGAGTTAATTTCCAAAGGAACACCATGGAGGGACACTATTCGGGAGATGTATAAGTCTGCCAGCTGACTAGCGGTTATACTCTCACGAACAGGTAAGAAATGGGCTACTTTGGAAAGACGATCGACCACGACGAAAATAGCATTATTCCCTCTCTTGGTCCTGGGGAAACCGGTAATGAAATCCATACCAATTTTATCCCATTTCCATTCAGGAATAGCTAAGGGTTGAAGGGTGCCAGCAGGCCGTTGGTGCTCTGCTTTAACACGACGACAGACGTCGCAATTTGCAATATACTGAGCAATTTCTCTCTTCATCCTAGTCCACCAGAACCTCTGGCGTAGGTCCTGATACATCTTAGTACTACCGGGATGAATGGTGAAAGGAGATTCATGAGCTTTCTTAAGGATCAAACGCCTCAGGTTTCGCACTTTGGGAACCACTAGTCGATTCCCGAAGTATACGACCCATTGATCATTAATGGAGAAGCAATTCGCAATTCCTTTCTGAATGTTTCTCTTGATGCGGGAGATTCCCGGATCTACCTCCTGTGCTTTGATAATCTGATCCGTAAGGGTAGGTTTTGCCACCAAGGTGGAAAGAAAACCTTGAGGTACAATGTGAAGGTTAAGCTTCCGAAATTCCTCATGGAGAAGCAGTTGACTTTGTTGTAACATCAGGTTGTTACAATAAGATTTACGACTTAGCGCATCAGCCATGACGTTGGCTTTCCCTGGGGTGTAGGTTATTCCTAAGCCGAAGTCTGTGATCAATTCAACCCAACGTCTTTGCCTGAGATTCAGATCCGGTTGGGTGAAGATGTACTTCAGGCTTTGGTAATCAGTGAATATTTCGCAACGATTACCGAGGAGGTAATGTCGCCAGGTCTTAAGTGCATACACTACGGCTGCAAGCTCTAGATCATGAGTAGGATAATTCTCCTCATGTGGGTGCAATTGCCGTGAAGCGTAGGCAATTACATGTCGATCTTGCATAAGGATTCAACCTAGTCCTTGTCGCGAGGCGTCGCAGTAGATAACAAAGTCTTTGGAGAAGTCTGGCGGTACCAGTACGGGAGCAGAAGTCAGGCGTCTTTTCAGTTCCTGAAAGCTGTGCTCACATTGTGGAGTCCACTCGAACTTCTTATCTTTCTTGAGGAGTTCGGTTAGAGGTTTAGCAACCTTGGAGAAGTTCTCGACAAAGCGACGGCAATAGCTCGCTAAGCCTAGAAAACTCCGAACTTGCTTGACCGATTCAGGTGGAGTCCAACTAAGGACGGATTGAACTCGCTCAGGGTTAACAGCAATACCCTTACCAGATATTACATGACCATGATAGGTCACTTCTGGCAACCAGAATTCACATTTAGAAAATTTGGCATAAAGGCGATGCTCTCGAAGTTTCTGCAACACTAGCCTTAGATGTTCGGCATGTTATTCCTCGTTCTTGGAGTAGATGAGTATATCATCGAGGTAAACTACGACGAATTTATCCAAATACTCCATGAAGATTGAGTTCATTAACCGAGAAAAGGTGGCTGGAGCGTTGGTTAAACCGAAGGACATGACGGTGTACTCGTATTGGCCATAACGAGTAACAAAGGCCGTTTTAGGAATGTCCCCGTTTCTGATTTTGATTTGATGGTAGCCCAACCTCAAATCCATCTTGGAGAAGACTGAGGATCCAGCGAGCTGATCATACAGGTCGTTGATCCTGGGAAGTGGATATTTGTTCTTGATTGTGACCAAATTGACAGGTCGGTAATCTACAACCATCCGGTCCGTACCATCCTTCTTCTTTACGAATAGGACGGGGCAAGCCCACGGAGAAGAGCTAGGTCGGATGAAACCCTTTTTCAAGGACTCATCGAGTTGTTTCTTAAGCTCGGCTAGTTCTAGGGGTGCCATCTTATAAGGTCTTCTAGCAATCGGAACGGTTCCTAGAATGAGGTCTATTACGAACTCAACATCCCTGTCAGGTGGAACACCTGGCAATTCCTCTGGAAAGACATCCGGGAAGTCACGGACTACCGGAATGTCCTCAAGGTCTGGCAAAGGGCTGGCGTTAAGAGAATATAATTGTCGCTTGGCTAATCGGGTCAAGACATTGACTATCTTGCCCGAAGGGTGAGTGAGTTGAACAGTCCTAGAGAAGCAATCAATTTTGGCATGATGAGCTGACATCCAGTCCATACCCAAAATGATATTAATATCTGAAAATTTAAGGGCTATCAAAGAGGCAAGGAAAACAAGTCTGTCGACTTGGATTTCATTTCCATGGCTTACTCTAGAAGTTTGCCATTTGGATCCCGGAGTTTGAATTACCATAGAGGTTGGCATATCACCGAATGCGACGTTATGCAAACGAGCATAATTTTCAGATATAAAAGAATGAGAGGCTCATGTATCGAAAAGAACAGATGTCGGGTGGCAATTGACAAGAAGCGTACCGAGAACGACGTTGGGATCCTCTTGAGCTTCTTCGGCAGAGATACAGTTGACATGGCCACGTGAGGCGGTGACCGGCTTGGCGTGGAATATTTTTCCTGTCGGCTTGCCACGGCCAACAGCTTTAGCAGATTGATTGGGGTTGGTCTGGGGACACTCACGCATATAGGACCAGATTCCCCACACTTGAAACAAGTCACGGAACTGGTACGTGGAGGAGCATTGTTAGTTGGACCCCCATAGGGCTTGGCCGGTGCAGACTGTTGAACAGGGCGAGGCGCCTGGAAAGATGGCCTCGGTGTGAACCTGGGTGGCAGGGCGGTGTTGGGCACCCACACGCGGCGCTTATGAGGACCAGCACCGGATGAGGAACCCATGTCACGGCCATGCTTGCGTGTTGCATCATAGTCAATCTAACCAGTTTCAGCACTAATGGCTTTGTTGAGAAGTTTCTGGAAGGATGTGCACTCATGCAGACGGAGGTCACGGCGAAGCTCAGGACTAAGGCCCTTACGGAACCTTGCTTGCTTCTTGGCGTCAGTAGAGACTTCCTCGGTTGCATATCGTGCGAGGTTACCAAACTCCCTGCTGTAAACATCCACAGAAAGTCGTCCTTGGGTGAAACTGCAAAATTCTTCACGTTTACGGTCCATGAGACCCTCCGGAATGTGATGCTCACGGAAAGCCTCGCTGAACTCCGCCCAAGTAGTGACATGGCCCACCGGGCGCATAGCTCCATAATTTTCCCACCATAGACTGGCGGGGCCTTCAAGATGATATGCAGCAAAGGTGACCTTGTCAGCCTCCGCTACCAGCGCGGAACGCAGTTTGTGAGCAATACTGCGAAGCCAGTCATCAGCGTCGAGAGGCTCGACGGAGTGGTGGAACGTGGGTGGATGTAATTTGATAAAATCACTGAGTGACACCACGTTAGTCCTCTGATGGTGTGCCGTGTTCTGTTCAATACGCTCCAACAAACGGTTGGTCTCCCGCTTGTTTCTCTCAGCTTCCATCATAACCTCGGCTAGGGAAGGAGGATGAGGCAGATTTTCATTCCTACCTTCACTGCCTTCGGCCTGCTCTTGAGAAGCAGGGTTAGCGCGCGTGTTGACCATCCTAGGTAAACAAGACAATGATTTAGTCAGAATGATAAAATTCCGACAAGGGATAAAAATGTAAGGAATAACTCGAAATGCAAGATGATCATCCGTATGACATGGTAGATACAGAAACTGCTTCTTTATTCCATCGTCATACACACCATACAGGGTTTAGTACAAGACCAAACAAAGTACTATTACGGTGAAAAGAGGATTACATCTCATCAGAGGCATTCCAAGCTCCTATACATTATTTTTCTACACCTCCGGAAAGAGTACAAACTAGGTCATATCCCACGAGTCACGCGGGACGATAGAGGACACAGCTAGTGCGAACTAGTGATACTACGACTAACTCAGACCGATCCGTAGTAGTCCTCATAGAAGTCACCTCCATAGCCTGGAAGCTCAACATGATCATCCGGAAACAGACGATCTCGCGGAGCCTGTGGACCATAGGGGCTAGGATGAGGCCTTGGACCAACAGACGGTGGCCTGCGGGGACCGCGAGGTGGGGTGATGCCTCCTACATCACGCCAAACCATCACGTCTGGCAGAGCAGATCTCACAGGGTAGAGTCGCGCATATCTGAATATCCAGCTTGCACCGCCGGTGCGAACCGAGTCAAAGTGGCCCAGTGGTCAGCACGGGTATTGAAGAGCTCTAACCTTAAGGCCCGATTTTCATGGTCCTTATCCTCGAGCATCTCAGCAGTGGTGCGAGTCCGTGAATCCTCCTGAGTGGGGTCAGCATAGATAGCCTGGAGATACCCTTGTGCTCCCGGAAGTGATCCTGGCATATACCGGAAATCAGAGTCCCAAAATAAACCAGATCTGACTCGCATAATGGTCATCATAGAGTAGGCGGCGTCCTGCACAGCCATCTCAATAGTAACCCCGAGTCCATAAGAGCAGTGAAGGGGCTCGGTGGATCCAGGATAAGATGGAAATATCCTGACAGTGCAGAGATACTGGCTTTGATTAAAGTCTTGGAATTGCTCTTCGACCGTGTACTCGGGATACCAGCGGTATCCAGCCTCAGTCATTACCCTGACCAACTTGGCAGTATGGCCGGGTACATCTAGGCATCGAGTCAGGCGAACCACTTGATTGAGGTCGCGAGTGGCCATCTGAAAGCACAATCATAATGCAAAGGCATTAGAATTTCTAGCAAAATTTCGGCAGCATAACAGCTGTAAATGCTCAAGAAGGATTTTGAGACATTTGACAAAGGATTACATACACACTCATCATCATCATATCAAGTTCTGAGACCATTCTAACAACATAATGTGGTAGTAGAACTGAACTAGGCTTGTATCCATCAAACTTATAAGGTACTACTGATTAGTAACACGTGATCCTGATAGAGAGAATAGGTCCTAATTCCTTAACCCCCGGTGGAAGAATGGACTGACTCAGATCAGAATGTCATAAGATAAAGGAGTAAAAGAGCCTTACGTTCCAACCCACAACAATTCCCCTACATATAACTAAAGAATTTCTAGACTCAACATCGACCAGTTTGGCTTGGAGAACCTACAGGCAGTCCGGCTCTGATGCCAACGCTGTCAGGACCCCGACTCGATGTCACATCGATCTAGCCGGTAACACCTCATATCACCTTGCGGCCTCACGCACGGTATCCCCACGGGTGTCGCCTTACCTTGCCCGGGACTGTTTGCGCATTTTGGCTCACGTATATGATAGTGTCGCTAGCATCCATATGATAAAGAGCCCGGGCTGACATGACTAGTCGTAAACCCAAAGTGGCACAGACTTACAGGGACAGGCATCCATGACCCAGCTTCGAACGTGTCGGTCATCAGCAAGTGGGTCCGGGCTGTAGCACTGGGCTAGCAGGACTCCGGTACACCGGGCTGTAGCGGGCTAACAGGACTCCGGTACTCAAAGCGTGACATTTCCCCGAAGGGACAGACACAGGAACGAAGAAGGACACATGCCGGCCAGCCTAAGTGTTCCAGAGCAGTAGCAAGCTACCATGGCTCAGCGGTAACACTAGGAGACATTTCCCGGTAAGAGAGGCTACTAAAGATAAACAACTAGATAGTCAGATCCCACACATACCAAGCATTTCAATCATACACACAATATGCTCGATATGTGCAAATACAACGAAGCATCACAACATGACTCTACGACACAAGTACTTTATTCATTAGGCTCCGAGGAGCGAGATATTACAAACATGGGTCTCATGACCCAACACTCAGAGCATACAAGTCAAAGCACAAGCGGAAGCTATCATGTCTGAGTACAGACGTCTATAAATGGAAAAGGCTGAAAAGCCTGACTATCTATCAGATCCTGCCGAGGGCACAAGATCGTAGCTGAGGTATCAAGCTAAACGTCGAAGTCCAAGCGGAACTACTAGTGAGACTGAAGTCTCTCTGCAAAACATAAAATAGGCAAACGTGAGTACAAATGTACCCAGCAAGACTTACATCAGATCTATCTACACATGCATCATTATCAACAAAGGGGATGGTGGAGTTTGACTGCAGCAAGCCAGCTTTGACTCGGTGGCTATCCTGAACTACGACTGCAAGTAACTCTTTTGAGGTGGCGCACACGAGTCCACATATTCACCATATCAATACACCACTATGGATCCGCTCCCGTCTCCCTATGAGAACGCCATCCATAGCACTCACGCTTATCTTGCGTATTTTAGAGTATCCACTTTCACTTGTCTATGAACTGATATAAGCAACCCAGAAGTCCTTTTCCGCGGACACGGCTATTCGAATAGATGATGTTAACCCTGCAGGGGTGTACTTCTTCATACATGTTTCCACCACTTAGCGTCTGCACACGACATGTGCTCGGCAGACTTCAAGCGAAAGTCGACGTGGGTGTAGACCACGACCTACCTAAACACTCAAGTCTCTAGTCCAGGTTTATCGCCTATTCGGGTTCCATCCATGAGGAGATCCGGCCGGAGTTTCGCTCACAGCCCCAAACGATGTGAACAGGGTTCCCGAGATACCAAACGGGCATCCGGTACACCGTGCCACGTACCTACCGCATCACAGCCCACCCCTACGGTCAGCGCTGTCCACGGCCTCCAGTAAGCTACAAACACCAGAAACTACTTGCAACTCCTGGACAGAGGACTAGGGTGAATAAGAAGTCGAGCGGGGTCATATTTCAGGGCCCAATGTATGGTAGTAGCTGAATCATGGATCACAAACACAGAACTCAGTTCCTGAGGACGGCTTCAATGAGACAACCCACCATGTACTCCTACATGGCCTCTATACCAACACTGTCAGGACCCCGACTCGATGTCACATCGATCTAGCCGGTAACACCTCATATCACTTTGCGGCCTCACGCACGGTATCCCCACGGGTGTCGCCTTACCTTTGCCCGGGACCGTTTGCGCCTTTTGGCTCACGTATATGATAGTGTCGCTAGCATCCATATGATAAGGAGCCCGGGCTGACATGACTAGTCGTAAACCCAAAGTGGCACAGACTTACAGGGACAGGCATCCATGACCCAGCTTCGAACGTGTCGGTCATCAGCAAGTGGGTCCGGGCTGTAGCACTGGGCTAGCAGGACTCCGGTAAACCGGGCTGTAGCGGGCTAACAGGACTCCGGTACTCAAAGCGTGACATTTCCCCGAAGGGACAGACACAGGAACGAAGAAGGACACATGCCGGCCAGCCTATGTGTTCCAGAGCAGTAGCAAGCTACCATGGCTCAGCGGTAACACTAGGAGACATTTCCCGGTAAGAGAGGCTACTAAAGATAAACAACTAGATAGTCAGATCCCACACATACCAAGCATTTCAATCATACACACAATATGCTCGATATGTGCAAATACAACGAAGCATCACAACATGACTCTACGACACAAGTACTTTATTTAAGGCTCAGGGAGCCATACATATCATACACAAAGGTACGGGTCTCACGACCCAACATACAAGTCATACAGTCATACAAACCAGCAGCGGAAGTAACTTGTCTGAGTACAGACAACTAGTAAAATAAAGGAGGCTTGGAAAGCCTAGCTATACTACAAGGTCCTTCACAAGCTCAGGGTCACCACCTGGGTCTTTAGCCTACTCGTTGATGTCAACGTCTACATAGAACCCATCAGAAGGGGTTGCAGCGTCTTCTGTAAAATTGTAGATTATAGCAACATGAGTACAAAGGTACTCAGCAAGACTTACATCAGATCCTACATACATGCATATTATCAAGAAGGGTTGGTGGAGTTATTGCAGCAAGCCAGCTTTGACTCTTGGCTAGACTATCCTACAATACTCCAACTTGAAATGGTTTTGCGCACACGAGTCCACTACTCACCACTTCAATACACTACCGAGGATCCACCTCCGTCTTCCTACGGAAGAGCCATCCTCGGCACTCACACTTATCTTGAGGCTTTTAGTAGTTTCCATTTACTTGTCTATGAACTGTATAGGCAACCAAGTAGTCCTTTACCGCGGACGCGGCTATTCGAATAGATCATGTTAACCCTGCAGGGGTGTACTCCTTCATACACGCTCTCACCACTTACCGTCGTTTACACGACATGTACTCGGCAACCTTCAAGCGGAAGCCCAACGTGGGTGTCGGCCACGACCTACCTAATCACCTAAGCCTCCAGTCCAGGTTTATCGCCTATCCAGGTTCCATCCGCAGGGAGTCCGGCCGAGGTTTCCCATACGGCCCCGAACGATGTGAACAGGGTTCCCGAAATACCTAACGGGTATTCGGTACACCGTGCCACGTACCTACCGCATCACAGCCCACCCCTACGGTAAGCACTGTCCACGGCCTCCAGTAGGCTACAAACACCAGAAACTACTTGCAACTCCTGGACGGAGAACTAGGGTGAATAAGAAGCCGAGAGGGTCCATTGGTTTCGGGCCCAATGCATGGTAGTAGCTGATTCTTAAATCACACATACAGATCTCAGTGCTTAAGGTCGGCTTCAATGAAACAACCCACCATGTACTCCTACATGGCCTCTCATCGATACCTTTACCAAATCGTGTTCACCACACCACTCTCATTACTGACATAATCATTTCACTCTAGCCCATCACCCAGATGAACCAGACCTGACACGACTCTAAGCATAGCAGGCATAGCAAGGTAGGAACAACACATACATATGGCTCAATCAACTCCTACACATGCTAGTGGGTTTCATCTAGTTACTGTGGCAATGACAGGTCATGCAGAGGAAATGGGTTCAACTACCGTAGCACACAGCAGTTTGAAACGCGTTGTCTTAATGCAGTAAAAAAGAGCAGGAGCGAGAACATGGGATTGTATCGATATGATCAAATGGTTGGTTGCTTGCCTGATGGTTCGATGCACTGATACGGTTCTTCGTTAGGGTAATCACGGTACTCCTCGGAGGCAGAACCTGTCGCAAAGGACATCGATACACAACCATCACCAAACAATGTGCAACAATATGATGCATGCATGAAACATGGCAATATGAGTGTGTTGGGCTAATGCAACTAAAACCAGAAGGGTTTGAATAAATTTGAATCAAGGATTCAAATTTCAATTTCAAATATGGCCTTTTAAAGTGCTTTTCCTTGTTCTGCTTAAAACATCAATTTAACTTGTTTGATCATGCATGAAAATAGTACATATGGATAGCTTGGATTTTTCTGATCATTTTTCATATATAATTTGTCCAATTTGGAGTTACAGAATAAAAGTTATGAATTTTTAAAGTTTAAATAATATTCTGGAATTTCCTGATTTAAATTAAATCCAGAAATATAAATATTGCGCCAGCATGACGTCAGCATGACGTCAGTGGTCAACTGTGGCTGGCTGGAGTCAAACCTGACGTGTGGGGTCCACGCGTCAGTGACAGAGGGGTTAAACAGGGTTAGTTTAATCCTAATTAGGGGTTAGTGGCGCTGGGGCCCACTGGTCAGTGTCAGGGGGTTAACTAACAGTGGTTACCGCTAATGATGTCCACCTGGCCGACGGGGCCCACGCGTCAGTGACCCTGGGGGGGTCAAACCCCAGGTCGGACAAGTCAAACCCCACCGGCGACATGACGCCGGCGGGGTCCGAGACGGCGGCGTGATGCGGGATCGCGCTACAGGGCACGGGCGAGGCTGTGCTTGGGCTCGTTGGAGAGCCCTTGCTCCCGCACGTCGAACGGTGGTGGTGGCCGTGCCTGAGGTGGCCGGAGTCGACGGCGGCGAGCTCGGCTGCGGTCGCCGGGGTTCGGTCGTGCACGGAAACAGAGTTGGAGCTCGAAGCCGAGCGAAGCGAGGCGCTAGGGATGCTCTATGGAGCCTTACGAACTCGTTGGACTCGCCGGGGTGACCAAATGGTCACCGGAGCTGCCTCGACGGCGAGCTCGGCGATGGCGGAGGTTCGGCCGTGGTGGGGAGGAGGCTACGGGGAGGGAACGAGGGGGAGAAGAGGGGGAAACGGTGGCGTAGCTCACCGCGGTTGTAGTGGGCGTCGAAGCGGGCTCGGGGACGTGCTGGAGACGGCGAATCGACGGCGACGGTGGTTGGAGCCCGAGGAGGGGAACGACGACGTGGTGGTGATGCAGGGCTTCCGGAGACCCGTGGAGCAGTGGGGAGGAAGAGGAGGTCGAGGCGGAGCCGCTGAGCTAGTCGGGGGAGCGAGGGGTGGCCGTAGACGGCTGCTATGGCGAACGGCGGCGACGGTGGTGTTCGGCCGTGTGAGAGAGAGAGCGAGGGAGAGGAGGGGAGAGCCGAGGGAGAGTGAGAGAGAGCAGGGGGGGAGGCGTGGCGTCGTCCGGGGCATCGAGCGAGGAGGGGAGGGCAGGCAGGCAGGGAGAGAGGTGGCGTGGCGCGGTGGCGCGCGCGCGCGCCGGCCACACTCCCCTCCCTCTGTCGAGGACGAAGACGACAGAGGAGGGAGGCGGGCTGGGCCGCCTGCTGGCTGGGCCGGCCAGCTGGCTGGGCCGCACAGGGAGGAGCCCAGGTAAGTTTCTTGTCACACGCTAGCTAGTCATGCATTAGAGTGTTGCATCATGTTTACTCTTTCATCAGAAACTTGAAATGGGGATGACAGAACCCCCAGTCCCCTCTGAAACCAACTAGGGTTTACTAAAAACTTTTTTCAATGAACCTGAAATGCCCTTCTAAAATGCCCATCATTTTTGTCTTGGTTCAGAACCTCTGCCAAAAGTGGTGCACATTTTCCTAGGCCATCTTAGGGTTTTTGAATTAAATCATAAATATTTGAATTTGGGCATTTAAAATTATATAAAATATTTAAATGCTCAAATATCTCCAAACTAAAATGTTTCATGTTGGAAATAATCCAACTATGGACCAGGAGTAATTTGGTGATTTTTGAAGTTGCCTAGGTATTTTATTAAATTCAACAAAGTTGCAGATATATTAAATAAAAACAGAAACAGAAAAAAAGGGGAAAACTTACCTGGCGCCACCGCAGGCCCACCAGCCAGCCCACCTGGCCGGCCCAGCCCGGCCACCGCTCCAGCGAGCTGCTTGGCTCGCCAGGCAGGCAGCCAAGGTGCTCGGCGGCGGCACCGCAGCTCGCCACGCAGCTGGACGCCGCCCTGCCTCCCCCTCTCGCCGCCCTGATGGCCTGGACGAGCTCCACGTCGCGCCCCGACCCTCCTGGACATCTCCATTCGCCCCCAGTTCCTCTCCCTCGCGCTCCCACGCCATGGCCGACGCCACCGTCGCCGCACCTCCGCCGTAGCCGTGCTCCCCTTCGTCTCCACACTGCGCCACCGTGTCCAGAAGCTCCGCCGTCCTCCACTTCTTCGAGCGAGTCGAGCCCCGAGCGCTCGCGTGCCCCGAAGCCGCCGCACCAACCTCGCCCGAACCGCCATCGCCGGAGATCCCCTTCGCCGTCGCCGCCGCAGCAGCTCGTCCCCGACCACGCCGTCCTCTCCATCAAGACCGCAGTGAGCTGGGCTAACTTCCCCTTCCTCTCTTTCTCTCTCTCGTGCACCACAGCGAGCACACCAAGCTCACCCGCACGCGCCGTCGCGGACCTCGTCGCCGACGTGCTTCCGGCCACACTCCGGCCACAAGATGGTGTCCATCTTACTCACCGAGTCCCACAACACCTAGCTAGCCACTCCACGAGCCTCACCGACCCCTCTAGCGCCAAGTTCATCTTCGACCGAACCCCGGTGGCCGCCAAAGTCGTCGCCGGCGCCAACTCCGGCCACCCCGACCCCAACGGACTCCGCCAAGAGCTGCGGTTTGTCCTCAGCTCCACTCCGGTGGTCTCCGCGGCCCATTTGGTGGCCGAAATGGCCAAAACCACTCCCGCCGCCGCGTCGGGCTCACCGGCGGCTAAACGCCGGCGTCGCTGGCTTTGACTTTGACCACGGGTGGGCCCTGGTTGACTCCCCTGAGTCAATGACAGGTGGGGCCCAGCCCTGTTAATTAAACAGGATTAGTTTTAATTAAATTTTAATTAAAATAATCACCCTGACATGCGGGACCCACTGTCAGGTTTGACCCAGACCTGTTCCGTTGACCTGCTGACGTCACACTGACGTCAGGCTGACGCAGTAATTGATTTTCTGGATTTAAATTAAATCAGGAAATTCCAGAATACAATTTAAACTTCAAAAATTCATAACTTTTATTCTGTAACTCCAAATTGGACAAATTATATATGAAAAATGATCAGAAAAATCCAATCTATCCATCTGTACTATTTTCATGCATGATCAAACAAGTTAAATTGATGTTTTAAGCAGAACAAGGAAAAGCACTTAAAAGGCCATGTTTGAGTTTGAAATTTGAATCTTTGATTCAAATTTGTTCAAACCCTTCTGGTTTTAGTTGCATTAGCCCAACACACTCATATTGCCATGTTTCATGCATGCATCATATTGTTGCACATTGTTTGGTGATGGTTGTGTATCGGTGTCCTTTGCGACAGGTTCTGCCTCCGAGGAGTACCGTGATTACCCTAACGAAGAACCGTATCAGTGCATCGAACCATCAGGCAAGCAACCAACCATTTGATCATATCGATACAATCCCATGTTCTCGCTCCTGCTCTCTTTTACTGCATTAAGACAACGCGTTTCAAACTGCTGTGTGCTACGGTAGTTGAACCCATTTCCTCTGCATGACTTGTCATTGCCACAGTAACTAGATGAAACCCACTAGCATGTGTAGGAGTTGATTGAGCCATATGTATGTGTTGTTCCTACCTTGCTATGCCTGCTATGCTTAGAGTCGTGTCAGGTCTGGTTCATCTGGGTGATGGCTAGAGTGAAATGTTTATGTCGGTAATGAGAGTGGTGTGGTGAACACGATTTGGTAAAGGTATCGATGAGAGGCCATGTAGGAGTACATGGTGGGTTGTTTCATTGAAGCCGACCTTAAGCACTGAGATCTGTATGTGTGATTTAAGAATCAGCTACTACCATGCATTGGGCCCAAAACCAATGGACCCTCTCGGCTTCTTATTCACCCTAGTTCTCCGTCCAGGAGTTGCAAGTAGTTTCTGGTGTTTGTAGCCTACTGGAGGCCGTGGACAGCGCTGACCGTAGGGGTGGGCTGTGATGCGGTAGGTACGTGGCACGGTGTACCGAATACCCGTTAGGTATCTCGGGAACCCTGTTCACATCGTTCGGGGCCGTATGGGAAACCTCGGCCGGACTCCCTGCGGATGGAACCTGGATAGGCGATAAACCTGGACTGGAGGCTTAGGTGGTTAGGTAGGTCGTGGCCGACACCCATGTTGGGCTTCCGCTTGAAGGTTGCCGAGTACATGTCGTGTAAACGACGGTAAGTGGTGAGAGCGTGTATGAAGAAGTACACCCCTGCAGGGTTAACATGATCTATTCGAATAGCCGCGTCCGCGGTAAAGGACTACTTGGTTGCCTATACAGTTCATAGACAAGTAAATGGAAACTGCTAAAAGCCTCAAGATAAGTGTGAGTGTCGAGGATGGCTCTTCCGTAGGAAGACGGAGGCGAATCCTCGGTAGTGTATTGAATTGGTGAGTAGTGGACTCGTGTGCGCAAAACCATTTCAAGTTGGAGTATCGTAGGATAGTCTAGCCAAGAGTCAAAGCTGGCTTGCTGCAATAACTCCACCAACCCTTCTTGATAATATGCATGTATGTAGGATCTGATGTAAGCCTTGCTGAGTACCTTTGTACTCATGTTGCTATAATTTACATTTTTACAGAAGATGCTGCAACCCCTTCTGATGGGTTCTACGTAGACGTTGACATCAACGAGTAGGCTAAAGACCCAGGTGGTGACCCTGAGCTTGTGAAGAACCTTGTAGTATAGCTAGGCTTCCCAAGCCTCCTTTATTTTACTAGTTGTCTGTACTCAGACAAGTTACTTCCGCTGCTGGTTTGTATGACTGTATGACTTGTATGTTGGGTCGTGAGACCCGTACCTTCGTGTATGTTATGAATGGCTCCCTGAGCCTTAAATAAAGTACTTGTGTTGTAGAGTCATGTTGTGATGCTTCATTGTATTTGCACATATCGAGCATATTGTGTGTATGACTGAAATGCTTGGTATGTGTGGGATCTGACTATCTAGTTGTTTATCTTTAGTAGCCTCTCTTACCGGGAAATGTCTCCTAGTGTTACCGCTGAGCCATGGTAGCTTGCTACTGCTCTGGAACACTTAGGCTGGCCGGCATGTGTCCTTCTTCGTTCCTGTGTCTGTCCCTTCGGGGAAATGTCACGCTTTGAGTACCGGAGTCCTGTTAGCCCGCTACAGCCCGGTTTACCGGAGTCCTGCTAGCCCAGTGCTACAGCCTGGACCCACTTGCTGATGACCGACACGTTCGAAGCTGGGTCATGGATGCCTGTCCCTGTAAGTCTGTGCCACTTTGGGTTTACGACTAGTCATGTCAGCCCGGGCTCTTTATCATATGGATGCTAGCGACACTATCATATACGTGAGCCAAAAGGCGCAAACGGTCCCGAGCAAAGGTAAGGCGACACCCGTGGGGATACCGTGCGTGAGGCCGCAAAGTGATATGAGGTGTTACCGGCTAGATCGATGTGACATCGAGTCGGGGTCCTGACAGCGTTGGCATCAGAGCCGGACTGCCTGTAGGTTCTCCAAGCCAAACTGGTCGATGTTGAGTCTAGAAATTCTTTAGTTATATGTAGGGGAATTGATTGTGGGATGGAACGTAAGGCTCTTTTTACTCCTTTATCTCATGACATTCTGATCTGAGTCAGTCCATTCTTCCACCGGGGGTTAAGGAATTAGGATCTATTCTCTCTATCAGGATCACGTGTTACCAATCAGTAGTACCTTATAAGTTTGATGGATACAAGCCTAGTTCAGTTCTACTACCACATTATGTTGTTAGAATGGATTCAGAACTTTGATATGATGATGTTGAGTGTGTACGAAATCCTTTGTCAAATGTCTCAAAGTCCTTCTTGAGCATTTACAGCTGTTATGCTGCCGAAATTTTGCTAGAAATTCTAATGCCTTTGCATTATGATTGTGCTTTCAGATGGCCACTTGCGACCCCAATCAAGTGGTTCGCCTGACTCGATGCCTAGATGTACCCGGCCATACTGCCAAGTTGGTCAGGGTAATGACTGAGGCTGGATACCGCTGGTATCCTGAGTACACGGTCGAAGAGCAATTCCGAGACTTTAATCAAAGCCAGTATCTCTGCACTGTCAGGATATTTCCATCTTATCCTGGATCCACCGAGCCTCTTCACTGCTCCTATGGACTCGGGGTTACTATTGAGATGGCTGTGCAGGACGCCGCCTACTCTATGATGACCATTATGCGAGTCAGATCTGGTCTATTTCGGGACTCTGATTTCCGGTATATGCCAGGATCACTTCCGGGGGCACAAGGGTATCTCCAGGCTATCTATGCTGACCCCACCCAGGAGGATTCACGGACTCGCACCACTGCTGAGATGCTCGAGGATAAGGACCGTGAAAATCGGGCCTTGAGGTTAGAGCTCTTCAATACCCGTGCTGACCACTGGGCTACTTTGACTCGGTTCGCAGCGGCGGTGCAAGCTGGATTCTCAGATATGCGCGATCTCTATCCTGTGAGATCTGCTCTGCCAGACGTGATGGTTTGGCGTGATGTAGGAGGCATCACCCCACCTCGCGGGCCCCGCAGGCCACCGTCTGTTGGTCCAAGACCCCATCCTAGCCCCTATGGTCGACAAGCTCCGCGAGATCGTCTGTTTCCGGATGATCATGTTGAGCTTCCAGGCTATGGAGGTGACTTCTACGAGGACTACTACGGATCGGTCTGAGTTAGTGGTAGTATCACTAGTTCGCACTAGCTGTGTCGTCTATCGTCCCGCGTGACTCGTGGGATATGACCTAGTTTGTACTCCTTCCGGAGGTGTAGAAAAATAATGTATAGGAGCTTGGAATGCCTCCGATGAGATGTAATCCTCTTTTCACCGTAATAGTACTTTGTTTGGTCTTGTACTAAACCCGGTATGGTGTGTATGACGATGGAATAAAGTAGCAGTTTCTGTATCTACCATGTCATACGGATGATCATCTTGCATTTCGAGTTATTCCTTACATTTTTACCCTATGTCGGAATTTTATCATCCTGACTAAATCATTGTCTTGTTTACCTAGGATGGTCAACACGCGCGCTAACCCTGCTTCTCAAGAGCAGGCCGAAGGCAGTGAAGCCAGGGATGCAAATCTGCCTCATCCTCCTTCACTAGCCGAGGTTATGATGGAAGCTGAGAGAAACAAGCGGGAGACCAACCGTTTGTTGGAGCGTATTGAACAGAACACAGCACACCATCAGAGGACTAAGGTGGTGTCACTCAGTGATTTCATCAAATTACATCCACCCACGTTCCACCACTCCGTCGAGCCTCTCGACGCTGATGACTGGCTTTGCAGTATCTCTCACAAACTGCGTTCCGCGCTGGTAGCGGAGGCTGACAAGGTCACCTTTGCTGCATATCATCTTGAAGGCCCTGCCAGTCTGTGGTGGGAGAATTATGGAGCTATGCGCCCAGCGGGCCATGTCACTACTTGGGCTGAATTCAGCGAGGCTTCCCGTGAACATCACATTCCGGAGGGTCTCATGGACCGTAAACGTGAGGAATTTTGCAGTTTCACCCAAGGCCGACTTTCTGTGGATGCTTACAGCAGGGAGTTTGGTAATCTCGCACGATATGCAACTGAGGAAGTGTCTACTGATGCCAAGAAGCAATCAAGGTTCCGTAAGGGCCTTAGTCCTGAGCTTCGCCGCGACCTCCGTCTGCATGAGTGCACATCTTTTCAGAAACTTGTCAACAAAGCCATCAGTGCTGAAACTGGTCAGACTGACTATGACGCAACACGCAAGCATGGCCGTGACATGGGTTCCTCATCCGGTGCTGGTCCTCAGAAGCGCCGCGTGTGGGTACCCAACACCGCCCTGCCACCCAGGTTCACACCGAGGCCATCCTTCCAGGCGCCTCGCCCCGTTCAACAGTCTGCACCGGCCAAGCCCTATGGAGGTCCAACCAACAATGCTCCTCCACGTACCAGTTCCGTGACTTGTTTCAAGTGTGGGGAATCTGGCCACTATATGCGTGAGTGTCCCCAGACCAACCCCAACCAGTCTGCTAAAGCTGTTGGCCATGGCAAGCCGACAGGAAAAATATTCCACGCCAAGCCGGTCACCGCTTCACGTGGCCATGTCAACTGTATCTCTGCCGAAGAAGCTCAAGAGGATCCCAACGTTGTTCTCGGTACGCTTCTTGTCAATTGCCACCCGGCATCTGTTCTTTTCGATACAGGAGCCTCTCATTCTTTTATATCTGAAAATTATGCTCGTTTGCATAACGTCGCATTCGGTGATATGCCAACCTCTATGGTAATTCAAACTCCGGGATCCAAATGGCAAACTTCTAGAGTAAGCCATGGAAATGAAATCCAAGTCGACAGACTTGTTTTCCTTGCCTCCTTGATAGCCCTTAAATCTTCAGATATTAATATCATTCTGGGTATGGACTGGATGTCAGCTCATCATGCCAAAATTGATTGCTTCTGTAGGACTGTTCAACTCACTCACCCTTCGGGCAAGATAGTCAATGTCTTGACCCGAATAGCCAAGCGACAATTATATTCTCTTAACGCCAGCCCTTTGCCAGACCTTGAGGACGTTCCGGTAGTCCGTGACTTTCCGGATGTCTTTCCAGAGGAATTGCCAGGTGTTCCACCTGACAGGGATGTTGAGTTTGTAATAGACCTCATTCCAGGAACCGTTCCGATTGCTAGAAGACCTTATAAGATGGCACCCTTAGAACTAGCCGAGCTTAAGAAACAACTCGATGAGTCCCTGAAAAAGGGTTTCATCCGACCTAGCTCCTCTCCGTGGGCTTGCCCCGTCCTATTCGTCAAGAAGAAGGATGGTACGGACCGGATGGTTGTAGATTACCGACCTGTCAATTTGGTCACAATCAAGAACAAATATCCGCTTCCCAGGATCAACGACCTGTACGATCAGCTCGCTGGATCCTCAGTCTTCTCCAATATGGATTTGAGGTTGGGCTACCATCAAATCAAAATCAGAAACGGGGACATTCCTAAAACGGCCTTTGTTACTCGTTATGGCCAATACGAGTACACCGTCATGTCCTTCGGTTTAACCAACGCTCCAGCCACCTTTTCTCGGTTAATGAACTCAATCTTCATGGAGTATTTGGATAAATTCGTCGTGGTTTACCTCGATGATATACTCATCTACTCCAAGAACGAGGAAGAACATGCCGAACATCTAAGGCTAGTGTTGCAGAAACTTCGAGAGCATCGCCTTTATGCCAAATTTTCTAAATGTGAATTCTGGTTGTCAGAAGTGACCTATCTGGGTCATGTAATATCTGGTAAAGGTATTGCTGTTAACCCTGAGCGAGTTCAAGCCGTCCTTAATTGGACTCCACCTGAATCGGTCAAGCAAGTTCGGAGTTTTCTGGGCTTAGCAAGCTATTGTCGTCGCTTTGTCAAGAACTTCTCCAAAGTTGCTAAACCGCTAACCGAACTCCTCAAGAAAGATAAGAAGTTCGAGTGGACTCCACAATGTGAGCACAGCTTTCAGGAACTGAAAAGACGCCTGACTTCTGCTCCCGTACTGGTACCGCCAGACTTCTCCAAGGACTTTGTTATCTACTGCGACGCCTCGCGACAAGGACTAGGTTGCATTCTCATGCAAGATCGACACGTAATTGCCTACGCTTCACGGCAATTACACCCACATGAGGAGAATTATCCCACTCATGATCTAGAGCTTGCAGCCGTAGTCTATGCACTTTAAACCTGGCGACATTACCTCCTCGGTAACCGTTGCGAAATATTCACTGATCACCAAAGCCTGAAGTACATTTTCACCCAACCGGATCTAAATCTCAGGCAAAGACGTTGGGTTGAATTGATCACAGACTTCGACCTAGGAATAACCTACACCCCAGGGAAAGCCAACGTCATGGCTGATGCGCTAAGTCGTAAATCTTATTGTAACAACCTGATGTTACAACAAAGTCAACCGCTTCTCCATGAGGAATTTCGGAAGCTTAACCTTCACATTGTACCTCAAGGTTTTCTTTCCACCTTGGTGGCAAAACCTACCCTTACGGATCAGATTATCAAAGCACAGAAGGTAGATCCGGGAATCTCCCGCATCAAGAGAAACATTCAGAAAGGAATTGCGAATTGCTTCTCCATTAATGATCAAGGGGTCGTATACTTCGGGAATCGGCTAGTGGTTCCCAAAGTGCGAAACCTGAGGCGTTTGATCCTTAAGGAGGCTCATGAATCTCCTCTCACCATTCATCCCGGTAGTACTAAGATGTATCAGGACCTACGCCAGAGGTTCTGGTGGACTAGGATGAAGAGAGAAATTGCTCAGTATATTGCAAATTGCGACATCTGTCGTCGTGTAAAAGCAGAGCACCAACGGCCTGCTGGCACCCTTCAACCCTTAGCTATTCCTGAATGGAAATGGGATAAAATTGGTATGGATTTCATTACCGGTTTTCCCAGGACCAAGAGAGGGAATAATGCTATTTTCGTCGTGGTCGATCGTCTTTCCAAAGTAGCCCATTTCCTACCTGTTCGAGAGTGTATAACCGCTAGTCAGCTGGCAGACTTATACATCTCCCGAATAGTGTCCCTCCATGGTGTTCCTTTGGAAATTAACTCGGATCGAGGAAGTCTTTTCACCTCTCGATTTTGGGAAAGTTTCCAAAATGCTATGGGAACCCGTCTCTCCTTTAGCACCGCTTTCCACCCTCAGTCGAGTGGTCAAGTGGAACGTGTCAACCAGATTCTAGAAGACATGCTTCGAGCCTCTGTTATCTCATTCGGAATGGACTGGGAGAAGTGCCTTCCATTTGACGAATTCGCTTACAACAACAGCTATCAATCTAGCTTGGGTAAAGCCCCTTTTGAAGTTCTCTATGGACGACGGTGTCGAACACCCCTTAACTGGTCAGAGACCGGGGAAAGACAATTCTTTGGCCCGGATATGATTCAGGAAGCAGAAGAACAAGTTCGTATCGTTCGTGAAAAGTTGAAAACAGCTCAATCTCGTCAAAAGAGTCAATATGACCGAAAACATAAGGCTATGACTTTCGAGGTTGACGAGAAGGCTTATCTTCGGGTCACCCCTCTGAAGGGAACCCATCGTTTCGGTATCAAAGGCAAATTGGCTCCTCGTTACATTGGACCTTTTCGCATTCTTGCCAAACGAGGAGAAGTTGCCTATCAGTTGGAACTACCTCCGCATCTCTCCAGAGTCCACGATGTCTTCCACGTTTCTCAACTCAGGCGTTGCTTCTCGGATCCTATCCGTGGAGTGGACCACGAAACGCTTGATCTCCAAGATAATCTTACATATCGAGAGTACCCCATTCGTATCCTCGATCAGGCCGAACGTACCACTCGACGTCATAATATCAAGTTTCTCAAGGATCAATGGTCGCACCATTCTGAGGATGAAGCAACTTGGGAAAGGGAGGATCGTCTTCGACTCGAGTACCCCGCCTTCTTCCCGGAGGAACCCAAATCTCGGGACGAGATTCTTTTGAGTGGGGGTGAGTTGTCACACCCTAGCTAGTCATGCATTAGAGTGTTGCATCATGTTTACTCTTTCATGAGAAACTTGAAATGGGGATGACAGAACCCCCAGTCCCCTCTGAAACCAACTAGGGTTTACTAAAAACTTTTTTCAATGAACCTGAAATGCCCTTCTAAAATGCCCATCATTTTTGTCTTGGTTCAGAACCTCTGCCAAAAGTGGTGCACATTTTCCTAGGCCATCTTAGGGTTTTTGAATTAAATCATAAATATTTGAATTTGGGCATTTAAAATTATATAAAATATTTAAATGCTCAAATATCTCCAAACTAAAATGTTTCATGTTGGAAATAATCCAACTATGGACCAGGAGTAATTTGGTGATTTTTGAAGTTGCCTAGGTATTTTATTAAATTCAACAAAGTTGCAGATATATTTAATAAAAACAGAAACAGAAAAAAAGGGGAAAACTTACCTGGCGCCACCGCAGGCCCACCAGCCAGCCCACCTGGCCGGCCCAGCCCGGCCACCGCTCCAGCGAGCTGCTTGGCTCGCCAGGCAGGCAGCCAAGGTGCTCGGCGGCGGCACCGCAGCTCGCCACGCAGCTGCACGCCGCCCTGCCTCCCCCTCTCGCCGCCCTGATGGCCTGGACGAGCTCCACGTCGCGCCCCGACCCTCCTGGACATCTCCATTCGCCCCCAGTTCCTCTCCCTCGCGCTCCCACGCCATGGCCGACGCCACCGTCGCCGCACCTCCGCCGTAGCCGTTCTCCCCTTCGTCTCCACGCCGCGCCACCGTGTCCAGAAGCTCCGCCGTCCTCCACTTCTTCGAGCGAGTCGAGCCCCGAGCGCTCGCGTGCCCCGAAGCCGCCGCACCAACCTCGCCCGAACCGCCATCGCCGGAGATCCCCTTCGCCGTCGCCGCCGCAGCAGCTCGTCCCCGACCACGCCGTCCTCTCCATCAAGATCGCAGTGAGCTGGGCTAACTTCCCCTTCCTCTCTTTCTCTCTCTCGTGCACCACAGCGAGCACACCAAGCTCACCCGCACGCGCCGTCGCGGACCTCGTCGCCGACGTGCTTCCGGCCACACTCCGGCCACAAGATGGTGTCCATCTTACTCACCGAGTCCCACAACACCTAGCTAGCCACTCCACGAGCCTCACCGACCCCTCTAGCGCCAAGTTCATCTTCGACCGAGCCCCGGTGGTCGCCAAAGTCGTCGCCGGCGCCAACTCCGGCCACCCCGACCCCAACGGACTCCGCCAAGAGCTGCGGTTTGTCCTCAGCTCCACTCCGGTGGTCTCCGCGGCCCATTTGGTGGCCGAAATGGCCAAAACCACTCCCGCCGCCGCGTTGGGCTCGCCGGCGGCTAAACGCCGGCGTCGCTGGCTTTGACTTTGACCACGGGTGGGCCCTGGTTGACTCCCCTGAGTCAATGACAGGTGGGGCCCAGCCCTGTTAATTAAACAGGATTAGTTTTAATTAAATTTTAATTAAAATAATCACCCTGACATGCGGGACCCACTGTCAGGTTTGACCCAGACCTGTTCCGTTGACCTGCTGACGTCACACTGATGTCAGGCTGACGCAGTAATTGATTTTCTGGATTTAATTTAAATCAGGAAATTCCAGAATATAATTTAAACTTCAAAAATTCATAACTTTTATTCTGTAACTCCAAATTGGACAAATTATATATGAAAAATGATCAGAAAAATCCAATCTATCCATCTGTACTACTTTCATGCATGATCAAACAAGTTAAATTGATGTTTTAAGCAGAACAAGGAAAAGCACTTTAAAAGGCCATGTTTGAGTTTGAAATTTGAATCTTTGAATCAAATTTGTTCAAACCCTTCTGGTTTTAGTTGCATTAGCCCAACACACTCATATTGCCATGTTTCATGCATGCATCATATTGTTGCACATTGTTTGGTGATGGTTGTGTATCGGTGTCCTTTGCGACAGGTTCTGCCTCCGAGGAGTACCGTGATTACCCTAACGAAGAACCGTATCAGTGCATCGAACCATCAGGCAAGCAACCAACCATTTGATCATATCGATACAATCCCATGTTCTCGCTCCTGCTCTCTTTTACTGCATTTAGACAACGCGTTTCAAACTGCTGTGTGCTACGGTAGTTGAACCCATTTCCTCTGCATGACCTGTCATTGCCACAGTAACTAGATGAAACCCACTAGCATGTGTAGGAGTTGATTGAGCCATATGTATGTGTTGTTCCTACCTTGCTATGCCTGCTATGCTTAGAGTCGTGTCAGGTCTGGTTCATCTGGGTGATGGGCTAGAGTGAAATGTTTATGTCGGTAATGAGAGTGGTGTGGTGAACACGATTTGGTAAAGGTATCGATGAGAGGCCATGTAGGAGTACATGGTGGGTTGTTTCATTGAAGCCGACCCTAAGCACTGAGATCTGTATGTGTGATTTAAGAATCAGCTACTACCATGCATTGGGCCCGAAACCAATGGACCCTCTCGGCTTCTTATTCACCCTAGTTCTCCGTCCAGGAGTTGCAAGTAGTTTCTGGTGTTTGTAGCCTACTGGAGGCCGTGGACAGCGCTGACCGTAGGGGTGGGCTATGATGCGGTAGGTACGTGGCACGGTGTACCGAATACCCGTTAGGTATCTCGGGAACCCTGTTCACATCGTTCGGGGCCGTATGGGAAACCTCGGCCGGACACCCTGCGGATGGAACCTGGATAGGCGATAAACCTGGACTGGAGGCTTAGGTGATTAGGTAGGTCGTGGCCGACACCCACGTTGGGCTTCCGCTTGAAGGTTGCCGAGTACATGTCGTGTAAACGACGGTAAGTGGTGAGAGCGTGTATGAAGAAGTACACCCCTGCAGGGTTAACATGATCTATTCGAATAGCCGCGTCCGCGGTAAAGGACTACTTGGTTGCCTATACAGTTCATAGACAAGTAAATGGAAACTGCTAAAAGCCTCAAGATAAGTGTGAGTGTCGAGGATGGCTCTTCCGTAGGAAGACGGAGGCGAATCCTCGGTAGTGTATTGAATTGGTGAGTAGTGGACTCGTGTGCGCAAAACCATTTCAAGTTGGAGTATCGTAGGATAGTCTAGCCAAGAGTCAAAGCTGGCTTGCTGCAATAACTCCACCAACCCTTCTTGATAATATGCATGTATGTAGGATCTGATGTAAGCCTTGCTGAGTACCTTTGTACTCATGTTGCTATAATTTACATTTTTACAGAAGACGCTGCAACCCCTTCTGATGGGTTCTACGTAGACGTTGACATCAACGAGTAGGCTAAAGACCCAGGTGGTGACCCTGAGCTTGTGAAGAACCTTGTAGTATAGCTAGGCTTCCCAAGCCTCCTTTATTTTACTAGTTGTCTGTACTCAGACAAGTTACTTCCGCTGCTGGTTTGTATGACTGTATGACTTGTATGTTGGGTCATGAGACCCGTACCTTCGTGTATGTTATGAATGGCTCCCTGAGCCTTAAATAAAGTACTTGTGTTGTAGAGTCATGTTGTGATGCTTCGTTGTATTTGCACATATCGAGCATATTGTGTGTATGACTGAAATGCTTGGTATGTGTGGGATCTGACTATCTAGTTGTTTATCTTTAGTAGCCTCTCTTACCGGGAAATGTCTCCTAGTGTTACCGCTGAGCCATGGTAGCTTGCTACTGCTCTGGAACACTTAGGCTGGCCGGCATGTGTCCTTCTTCGTTCCTGTGTCTGTCCCTTCGGGGAAATGTCACGCTTTGAGTACCGGAGTCCTGTTAGCCGCTACAGCCCGGTTTACCGGAGTCCTGCTAGCCCAGTGCTACAGCCCGGACCCACTTGCTGATGACCGACACGTTCGAAGCTGGGTCATGGATGCCTGTCCCTGTAAGTCTGTGCCACTTTGGGTTTACGACTAGTCATGTCAGCCCGGGCTCTTTATCATATGGATGCTAGCGACACTATCATATACGTGAGCCAAAAGGCGCAAACGGTCCCGGGCAAAGGTAAGGCGACACCCGTGGGGATACCGTGCGTGAGGCCGCAAAGTGATATGGGGTGTTACCGGCTAGATCGATGTGACATCGAGTCGGGGTCCTGACATTTCTCCCTTTATTTATTTTTCTGTTTTCTAATTTCTGACATTTGTTTTGATTTAAATAATATATTAAATCATTTATTTAACTTATGCCAATTTTTGCAGGAGCTAGATATACTATTCCAGAGCTCCTTTATAATTGGCATAATATTTGGGCATATATTAATATATATAATTAATATATTTCCAATGCAAGTATTTATGCATTAATTCCAAATGCCCAAAATAAATACCTATGAGCTCTTAAAAATATTGGTTTGATTTTTATCTCTGCCCAATATTTTCAGAGAGCAACATGAGCATTTTCTTGGACCCTTTTGGAGAAATTTTTATTTGGGTCATTTTCAAAATGATTCTGAGGGTTTCACAGATCCCCATTTCAAGTTTCTGATGAAAGAGTAAACATGATGCAACACTCTAATGCATGACTAGCTAGGGTGTGACATACCCTCCCCAAGGACATCTCTAGAAGAAACTACCTTTCAGTCGACCTGGAAGGATTTCACTCGACGAACTCGAAAACACTCGACCATGATGCTACTCGCTCGACCGTCAGGAGATCTAGAGTCACTCTGCACACAAATGGTCTGTCATTAAGTAGTCTTTATGGTCATGATAGCACTTTATGTGGGCGTTACCAGTAACCCCCTGTCTTAATGTACTTTAAACCCTGCATAACTGAGGGCTGGAGAGGGCTGGCGAACTCTATATAAGCCACCCCCCTTGTCGGTGTCAAAACCGGCGGATCTCGGGTAGGGGGTCCCGAACTGTGCGTCTAGGCGGATGGTAACAGGAGACGAGGGACACGATGTTTTTACCCAGGTTCGGGCCCTCTTGATGGAGGTAAAACCCTACGTCCTGCTTGATTAATATTGATGATGTGGGTTACAAGAGTAGAGCTACCACGAGATCAAGGAGGCTAAACCCTAGAAGCTAGCCTATGGTATGATTGTTGTTCGTCCTATGGACTAAAGCCATCCGGTTTATATAGACACCGGAGAGGGCTAGGGTTACACGGAGTCGGTTACAATAGTAGGAGATCTACATATCCGTATCGCCAAGCTTGCCTTCCACGCCAAGGAAAGTCCCATCCGGACACGGGACGAAGTCTTCAATCTTGTATCTTCATAGTCTTGGAGTCCAGCCGATGATGGTAGTTCGGCTATCCGGACACCCCCTAGTCTGGGACTCCCTCAGTAGCCCCTGAACCAGGCTTCAATGACGACGAGTCCGGCACACATATTGTCTTCGGCATTGCAAGACGGGTTCCTCCTCGGAATAATTTATAGAAGATCGTGAACACCAGGATAGTGTCCGGCTCTACAAAAATAAATTCCACATACCATCGTAGATAGAATAATATTACACAAGATCAATCTGCTGACGTATTCTGCGGCGTGACGTCACACCACTTCCAAGCCTTTACTCGAATTGTTTTTATTGTTCCACCTCAGCACGTTTAGCGAGGCGGTTTCCTTAGCACGTCTTGTCGAAGTAGAGATAGTGTTCCCCTTATTCCGGGATTCCCATCAATACGGACATGGGTAACCCAACCGTGCCCGTTGCCACACCCCCTCCATCGAAGGCGGGTTCCAAACAGTCACGGGGACGGCTCTTGGTATTCTTCCTCTTTATAATCAGACCAAGGCACGTTCTTTTTATTCAATCCTCTATCGAATCCGCCCCTCTCCCTGAGTTCCAACACCCAGGGCTCTGAATTCAGGTACCTTCGATCCTCGACAATGTCCGGTCCTGATCTACGAGGCCGATGGATGCCCTCCTCCGTCACGGAGGAGGACGTGCTAAAGCTGAGAGATGCCAGGTATTTAACCTACGAGATTTCGCATAGGCTGCCTGCCCGAGGGCAAGTTATCCCAACTCCCGAGCCTGGCGAGATCGTCGTGTTCACGTCTCACTTCCGTCGGGGTTTAGGCTTCCCGACGGATCCCTTCATGAGGGGGCTCATGTTTTACTATGGGCTGGAATTCCACGACCTGGCTCCGGAGTCCATCCTCCATATCTCATCATTCATTGTTGTCTGTGAAGCCTTCCTCCGCACTACCCCTCACTTCGGCTTATGGCTCAAAACCTTCAACATGGAGCCGAAGATGATTGAGGGGTGTCAGGCAGAGTGCGGCGGGGCGGTTATAAGCAAGAGGGCCGAAGCTCCATGGCCCAAGGGCTCTTTCCAAGAGGAGCTCAGCTTGTGGCAACAGGAGTGGTTTTATATCACCACTCCCCGGGGCAGCAGGCAGAAGCCACCGCCCGTCTTTCGCTCGGGCCCTCCACAGCAGCTGACGTCATGGGTCAACAAGGGGCGTGACTGGGGGCCGCCCAAAGACGTCCCCCTATTGCAGGACCGGATTCGAGGCCTCCAAGAAAGGGAGATCAATCTGGTCGCAGTGGTGCAGGTGATGTTGATCCAGCGCCTACTGCCCTGCAAACGTCGCCCCCTCCGCCTGTGGGAATTTAATCCAGAGGGGCCGCCAGCTCTTCAACACTTCATGGGTTTGACTCCCATGGAGATGTATAAACTGTTCTTCGGATTGCAAGAGATGCATCCGGAATTGACCGAGGACGTTGGCCTAAGCTGCAATCGCCCGGATACTCAAGTAAGTAGCCCTGTGTCCGGACACACCATCCATTTATTTATCGCGAGCTTGCCTTTTAACCAGCTATCCCTGGACAGGAGTGGATAGCGCAAGCAAAACTGATACGGTGTCCGGCCCCCCTCCCTGAGACCACGCAGGATCCCGTGTTAATCAAAATGTTGGAGGTTGCACCTTCGAATGAGGGCAAAGGGGGGCACGGGGAAACTGTCACCTCTGCAAAGGAGGCGTTTAGTAAGGGAGGAATCGAGAGTCCCTCCTTCCAGGGGGAGAAGAGGAACGCTTCCGAAGACCCGGAGGCCAAGTCCTCAAAGCGGGGAAAGAAATCTGTACCGGAAGGTCCTGCGCCAGAAAGCGCCCCGGCCGTACTATCTCCTCAAAGGAATCAGCCCTCTAACGAGCCGTAAGTGAAAAGGTGGATTTTATAATTATCAGACACCCCTGCTTAATGTATAAAGGTAACGAAGTTTTTACCTTGTAGTTCGGATCTCAGCCTATCTCAGCACAGCTTATCTTCGGGAGACCTTCGTCCGGAGATGATGGAAAGCGAAACGCCTTCATATGTCGCCCCATCGTGCGGGGCGGACGACCCTGAGGTGTCGTCGCGGAGGGTCTCCCCGAATCCGGCGGGACCGGAGAGTTCGGCGCCCATTGGAGTACGGCCGGTGGAGCTGCAGGATTTGCTTAAGAGGGCGTCCATCTCAGAAGATCACCGCACATTAATGGGTGATGTGATTGAGAGGATCTCGTCCGCCGAAACCGGGTTGTATGAGGCCGTCGGAAGTTTACTGACGGGATTTGAGGTACGCAAAAAATGACGTACCTGTTGACAGTTTTGCACATGAAGTGCGCCCTGTATAGATAGTAGACCCCGAGACTTGGTATGTTGTCGAAAACGACAGCGTGCCTAGGATCGTAATCTCGGTTATTAACTGTCGCCTTTCCCATGCAGGTGGTGGAATGTTCGGTGGCCAGCTGGACTAATGAATTTGTCGAGCTAAAGAAGCACATCGACGCTGCAGATGCGGACATCTCGCTGGTCAATAGACAACTTGATGAGTCACAAGGTATGTGGTTACCCCGCGGTTGGTTAGTAAGGGAGCTGACGCCCATTCCTTACAAATTGTATGCTTAGATGCAGATGGTGCTGCTGCTGTGGAGGACCTTCGAGCAGAACTTGCTCGGGCCAAGGAGCAAGCCAGAAAAAGCGAGGCGGCTGCCTTGAAGGCAGTGGAAGGGCTAGAAGCCGAGAAGGCTGCTCACTGCCGAAGCAGGGAGGAGATGGCTGGAATGGCCATGAAATTAAGAGTTGCTACCGACCGCCTGGAAGTTCTTGAAGTAGAACGCCGAGCGGAGCAAGAGGACCTGAAGAAGGCCGATGCCGAGGCCAAGGATGCCCGTAGTGCGATGCGGGATATGAAGGAGGAACTGCGTCAGGTCGGAGACATTGTGGCTGGAAAGCCCTTTATGCCGCGTAGGATGTTCACGAATCTGGAGTATGCTCAGCTAGGCCGATTGTATGGTGCGGAGGATCCTTATCTGGACTTGGGGGCGAGTGCGGCTGACGCAGTCGTGCACTTTCGAAGCCAGGAGGATCATGAAATGGAAGAGCTTTTTTGGTCTCAATTCCATAGTCTGGAGCGTCCACTTCCGTTGAGTGATCGGCTGGTTGAGTGGGCTGAGCTGAATAGATTGTCTGGACTGGCCATGACGGATGTGATAACTCATCTGTGGCCGAAAAGGCCCAAGCCGAAGAGTTATTTTGGCTTGTTGCAGCAATTCCTTGGGGCAGTGCCGCATATTAAGGCGATGAAGCGGTCGGCATGCATAGAAGGTGCGCGGATGGCTCTCTCCCGTGGTAAAACATACTGGGCGGAGGTGGATGCCACCACTATTGCATCTCGGGGTTCGGACAAAAGTCGATTCCCCACCGAGCATTACTTTGAGGAAGTCCTGCAGGGCGCTCGTATAATAGAGTCGCAGTGCTCGAAAGATGTTATGTTGGAATGACATGTATGATTTCTAAGATCATGTTTATAATGCAATGACTTTTTATACTTGTGTGTTCAAGTATTGAACTATCTCCTGTGCGGCCGTATATGTATGTATAATCTGAAAGATGGCAGTCTTTGGCTTCAGCCCCCACGCACATGGTGCGGGGGTGTTTGCAAAAAGAAAAACGCTTTTTCACACTTAATCCAATGTCTTGGTCCTTTTAAGGAGGTGATAGCATAGCAAACTAGGCAACCGGACTATAATGCTTTATCACTTTCACTTAGCCATAGGAGCTCGAATGTGGGGCTACTATATAGCCCCTGATGGCACCGCGCTTCTCCGAACTTGGGGCGCGTATGTGCCTGACCGGGAAGCGGTCCTTCGTCAAAGCGGAGGAATTCTAAACATTCCAATGGTCGATCGAGTGGTTGACCAGTCTCTCGCTATATCATGACAGTCAGTTTTCGGCTTTCTCTACTGAGGTGCTCTCCCGGCCGAACCGGGGCACAATCGCAGTAGTTCTCCTGGTGCCGCGTTAGCCGATGATACGGAACGTAAGGCAGCAAAACACAGGAGCCGGGCAAACCCAACATTTGACCAAAGACATGATTCGGAGCTGATGCATATAAGGCCTAACTCGAGACGCCGAACACTCCCTGAGGTGTTCGGTCTTTATGATATCGGGCAGAATAAAGCCCTAAGCCCCTAGTGTCCAGGTACAGGCGGGAACTTCTGATGCGGCCGATGCCAAAACGCCAGCCTCCTCCTCGGCTCTAGTAGGAAACCGGGGGATGTGTATCAACAAGAGACAGTGAGAAAGGTTTACGCAGGGTCTTAATCTGAAAAGAATCCTTGCGACGGGTCCCTACTGCACGTCTGCGCCTGTGTCTCCGTTGTGCTGTATCCTGGACGGGTGTAGCACGTGCTTCATATGTAAAAGAGAAGGACTTAGTTTCTAAGAAATATCGTGCAAAAAGTGTACAAAATAAAGTATAATTTGGAAGATGAAGAAAGTTGAGATTTATTGGCTTTCATCATTTATGCGCGCGGCCCCCTAAAAAAAGGGGGTATGCGGCTGGGAAGCCCCTTGTTAAGTTACACCGGACTCGTCTAACCATGTCCGAGGTCTAAATGACCTGTTTTTAGGGGCTTTGACCTGCAAGGTCGGAATAATGTGTGGTTGTCTAGGCAGCCGCACATTCTCCGTGGTCGAGAGACACCTGGAATTTTAAGAATATGCCACGTGGACCAGGCATTTTTAAGCGTAAGAGACGCGTAATGTGGTATTGCATTAAAGCGGGCGAAAGCTGCACGCCCCAGTAGTGCTTAAGGGCTACTGCTAAATGGGGCGATGGAGGGTGAGCTTTTCGCGACGGAGGTTGTCGGATGAACCGAACACGACCCCTAGTGGTACAGAGCCTGTAAAATTGGCTGAAAAGGCCTGGCGTCACTCCTTTGAAGGAAGTGCTTGCTATAGCGAATTTTGGTGGGTTCTATCCCCAGTCTGCGGACGGTGTCCTGGTATAGCAGGGGTCGCGCTGCGTGTTATCATGTGAAGTGAGTTCACTGTTTTGACTTCTAATGGGAAAGTCTTTTGGTTTCTGAAGCGCTGCTTTTGGGTTTCGTCACTTTCACTTGGTGTGTCGAGCCCTTTGTGTTCGGCGTTAAGTCGGCCGGACTGCTTGAAGACCCAACAATCTCTGTGTGTATGGTTTGTAGGCTCCCCGGAGGTACCGTGAATTTGACATAGTCTATCCAGGATCTTGTTGAGGTTGGATAGCTCGTCACTGTTATCCTTTAAGGGAAGTGTTATGTTGTTCGGCCGAGAGCTTTTGAATCCGGCGTTGACCGCCGTACTATCTGGGCCATTCTCCTTGTTCCGGCGCTGAACTTTTTTGCGTCGTGATTTCCCATTTCCATCCCTGATTTCGGATGTACTCGGGTCGCTGGTGCTGCATCTAGCCAACCAGCTGTCTTCCCCCGTGCAAAAGCGGGTCATGAGACTTGTTAGTGCATCCATTGTTCTTGGTTTTTCCTGGCCGAGGTGTCTGGCGAGCCATTCGTCTCGGACGTTGTGTTTGAAGGCTGCTAAGGCTTCAGTGTCTGGACAGTCGACTATTTGGTTCTTTTTAGTGAGGAACCTATTCCAGAATTTGCGTGCTGATTCTCCGGGCTGTTGAGTTATGTGACTTAAATCATCTGCATCCGGAGGCCGGACATAAGTCCCCCGAAAATTTGCTCGAAACGCATCCTCAAGCTCTTCCCAACTCCCAATCGTATTTTTTGGGAGGCTTTTAAGCCAATGCCGGGCCGGCCCTTTGAGCTTGAGGGGAAGGTATTTTATGGCATGGAGATCGTCTCCTCTTGCCATGTGTATGTGTAGGATATAATCCTCAATCCAGACTCCGGGGTCTGTTGTTCCGTCGTATGCCTCTATGTTTATGGGTTTAAATCCCGCTGGAAATCCATGATCCAGTACCTCATCGGTAAAACGTAGTGGGTGTGCGGCGCCCCTGTATTTGGGTGTGCCGTTGTCTTCAAATGCTCGGCTGGTTGTGTTACTTCCTGGAGTCTTCTTTTTTGGCCCATAGATAGACCTGGCTGGGTTATCCTTTTTCTGAAGATCTTTATGTTGATCATGTGCCGGCTTGTGTGTGGCGCCCCGTGTTGCTCTTGGCCTGTCATCTGGTCGTCTATCCGGCCAGGCGGGCCCTTTCTTTGTTGACTGCGGGGGCTCGAAGGCCTCCTCGTCAAATTCGGGCAACAGCTTGCGCTTCGGGTAGCTCTTTGTCTGGTGACTAGTGCCATATTTATCTGCGGTGTTGAGTACTTTGCTCCATCTCATTCTGAGTGTGTCTTCTGCTGTTTTGAGCTTCCGCTTTTGCTTCTTCAAACTTCTTGCAGTGGCGACGAGCCCGTTATGGAGATTCCTATGCTCTCGTGATGTGAGATCATCTTCACCGGGGATGGGTTGCTTGTCCGGTTCATGTCCGGCTGGCTGCTTGTTGACGTGTGCGTCGTCCGCTGCTTCGCCCTGCTCTAGGGCCGGGTCCATATGGGTACCGTTTTTGTCGATGCCGGTCTTCGGGCGGCGCTTGCGTTGCCGCTTTGTTTGTCTGTTGGGGGAGTTGTCCTTCGCCACGTCCCGTTTTTCCTCATTGTCGCTTCCTTTTGGTGTGTCCACCATGCATACGTTGTGGGATGGGGTGGCTTTCCTGCGCCCGTTAGGCGCTGGTTCTTGGTCGTCCCCGGCATCGTCGTCCATACCGTCGATGTGCTCGGAGTCGTAGTATAGCCTATCAGTTAAATCGTCGACAGCGGCTACCAAGTGGGTGGTGGGTGGGCTCTGAATTTCTTTGTCGTCCGCATCCCAACCGTCCTGGCCGCAGTCCGGCCAGGCCTCTGCTGATAATGAGAGGTACTTTAGCGAACTCAAGATGTCACCAAAAGGTGAGTGTTGAAAGATGTCCGCCGCGGTGAACTCCATGATCGGCGCCCAATCGGATTCGACTGGAGGGGGCGCGGGAGGTCCGGAGTCCGGCAAGGAGTCCGGCACCTCAGAGTCACGAGCTTCATGGGGGACAAGATCGGTGTTCGGCTCTATCGCCGTAGAGGTTGCAGCCCCCGAGCTGGTGTCTAGCCATCCATCCTTGGTCTGCGCAGCCGGCCCCGGGTCAAAGATCGGAGCAGGTTCGAGTGCGGCCTCCAGGGTACTGTCCGGCTGCAGAGCTAAATCATGCCCATCTTGACAGTACGGCACGCTCGGCTATGGCTCGAATCCGTCGAGGATCATGTCCCCGCGGATGTCAGCCGTGAAGTTCAAACTTCCAAATCTGACCTGACGGCCAGGGGCGTAGCCTTCGATCTACTCCAGCTGGCAAAGCGAATTGTCCTGCAGTGCGAAGCCGCCGAATACGAAGATCTGTCCGGGGAGGAAGGTCTCACCCTCGACTGCATCGTCGTTGATGATCGAAGAAGCCATCGAGCCTATCGGTGACGACACAGAGGAACTCCCAATGAAAGCACCAATGTCGGTGTCAAAACCGGCGGATCTCAGGTAGGGGGTCCCAAACTGTGCGTCTAGGCGGAAGGTAACGGGAGACGAGGGACACGATGTTTTTACCCAGGTTCGGGCCCTCTTGATGGAGGTAAAACCCTACGTCCTGCTTGATTAATATTGATGATGTGGGTTACAAGAGTAGATCTACCACGAGATCAAGGAGGCTAAACCCTAGAAGCTAGCCTATGGTATGATTGTTGTTCGTCCTATGGACTAAAGCCATCCGGTTTATATAGACACCGGAGAGGGCTAGGGTTACACAGAGTCTGTTACAATGGTAGGAGATCTACATATCCGTATCGCCAAGCTTGCCTTCCACGCCAAGGAAAGTCCCATCCGGACACAGGACAAAGTCTTCAATCTTATATCTTCATAGTCTTGGAGTCCGGCCGATGATGGTAGTTCGGCTATCCGGACATCCCCTAGTCCAGGACTCCCTCACCCCTCCTCAGTGTAAAGGGTTCGCACCCCTGTAACTTATACGCATATAATCCAGTCGACCGCCTCCAGGCTCCGAGACATAGGGTTGTTACTTCCTCCGAGAAGGGCCTGAACTCGTAAACCCCTTGCGTATACAACTACTCCATAGCTAGAATATTGCCTCTCCATACCTACCCCCCTTTCTACTGTCAGACTTAGAACCACGACAACTAATCCTTTTCAAAGAAGCAGCTCGGTCGAGGATAGAGGAATTCATGACCAGGGTTTCCCTGATACTGAACACTCCTTTCCAGATCACAGCAGGGTGATGGGACTTGACAAAAACACTGAAGGTATCTTTAGTCAGGTGCTTCATACCAAGCTGGACATGGGGGGAATGTCAGCGGCCATGCCTGGAGCTGCGTCGGCGTCACCACCTAGAAGCTCGGGCAGCTCTACATGCAAACACACCCTATTGAGCCCCGTGACTCCACTGGAACAACCTGGCTCTCCACTTCAACTTCAACCAACAAAGAAGATCAGGCGTCTGGGTGCCGGGATGCCTCACACGGCTGGAATCTGGAAGAGCCTGGGGATTCTTCAAATGCCTGAGGGGGCTAAGCAAGATGCACCCTCTAGACTTGAGATCCCAGTTTGAAAATGTGGTGTTATGTTACTGTCCTGTAGCAGCTATGAGGGTGGCTATAGCCTGTGATTTGTACCCTTTTTTTCCTTTTCAACCTGCTTTTGCATGATTGTCTGACTCGGAAACTCTGGTTTCGTCATGTTAATAATGGAATCGGGGGGTTTTGGCCCTCCTTCCAGTCTAAAAAACACAAATTGGATTTGAATTTGACACGTACTTTAAAGAGAAAAGTCCATTTTTCGTCCCTCAATTCTTCGGAGTGATCACTTTTGGTCCCTTAACTACGAAACCGGACAGGTTGCACCGCGAACTTTCCAAACCGGACAAAAATTGTCCATTCTCTCGGCTGACCCAGTATTGGTGCTGACTAGGCATGGTTTTGACTAGTCCACGCCGACGTGGCAACGTGACCCCACAAAACAGCCGGCCCTCTCCCTCACTCTGTCTCTCTTGCGTTTTCCCCACTCTCCCTCTCCCAAGCGGCGACGGCGGCAAGGACAGCAGGCGGCGGACGCATGGAGGCTCGCCGGCGGTAGCTGAGGTTAGGGACCCGACGCGGCGGCGCACAAATCCCCCTCACCTACTGTGTACCTCTCACAAATCCCCCTCATTTGCTCTTTGTGGTGCAGCTATCTAGCGCGACAGTGCAACGTGGTCGGCGGCGGCAATGCACACGCAGCCCATGGGTTCCAGTGATGAGGCGAGCATGTTTTGGCCGCCCCCGGCCGAGGACGACCATGCAGATGCAGACATGGTAAGATTGTCCACGCCCGTCTTGATTTTTAGCTTGCCCGATTTAGGAACTAGGGTTTGAGGATGTTTTTGAGAATTTTATATCCTAATTTGTAGGATGCTGAGTACCTAGATCTTGTGTCCGGGGATGTTCCAATGGAGATTCAAGACATTGAGCATTGTGGAATCGAGGTCGATAGCAAGATAAAATGTTTCCATGGGGACACTAGTAGAAAAAGGACTTATAGTCCCGGTTCGTAAGGCCCATTAGTCCCGGATTTTGAACCGGGACTAAAGTGTCGGTACTAATGCCCTATACCTTTAGTCACGGTTCTTGCATAAACCGGGACAGATGGGCCTCCACGTGGCCGGTGCGGCAAGCCCAGGCAGGAGGCCCTTTGGGTTGGGACCAATAGGCATCCACGCGTCAACATTTCAGGTGCCGGGTTTTTTGTTTTTTTTGAAAGGGGGGTTAGGGGGGTTAATTTAGGTGTTTCTCATATATTGTGTTAGCTAGCTAATTAATAGAGAGAAGTGTCCTCTCTTGTCTCCGTGCTTGGTCGACGCTACGTACTATACATATAGAGAGGACTAGACACGCTAGCTAGTAAGCAAATGAAGGAAACAAAAGATCGTCATGAACATATGCATATAGAGAGAAGTGATATCGACCACCTCTCCTTCTCTGAGAGATTGATCGAACAACAAGTTCTTGTATATCTATCCAACGCTACGTACTGGCTACATATATACAATATAATTATCTCTTACAATATAATCTCCTAATTCCAAATGAACTCAGGGTCCACATGGTATTCTCCGTCTTCAGCGATCACGTGATCAAGAAAAGAATGCCGCCAATTCCTCTTGAATTCCTCGCATACGATCCGGTGGTAGGAGTTCATCCCGCATCCGAAATATCTAATTTGAAGAAGGGGGTCAATACATATATATGAATAAATGAAACTGAACACAAATGATGGTAATAAAATAAAATTGTGAATATTATTATTTACACACTTCATATTGTTTGTCAGAGTAGCCCCGCTCAAAGGTCGTGTGGCGGATGGACTCGCAAATATAGTATCCACAGTAATCATTCCCTTGTTCCTGCCACAACCACTTTACAAGAAATAGATCGAGTTCAATCAAACTGATAATTAGCAAGCATGCTAAATGGTATTGATGAAACTAGCGCTTGAATCACTAGGAGATGCGTGGAACATGCTACTATAGTACTTACTTTCAGGTGTCTAAATTGCAGCTTCTTCGGCAGTCCCGGAGTTTTTGAGGTGAATTTTTTCCAAACCCTGCCAGCAGACAAAGAAAACAATTACTTGATATCAGGAAATGAACAAAGTTGCCAATATGGTGCGATAATGATCGATTTAACTTACTTCTCTAGAATTTCAATCATGTCCTCATACTCCTTGGGATCTTTTCGTCTCGAGTCTAAGACGGTTACTAGTCCCTGCTCAAGCTTAATCTCTAGGAGAATATAGTGGAAGCTGTGCACGCATGCATAACTCATCAATTACATTACTATAACCTCGACTAATAAGGGAAACTGAATATGCACAAGACAGTAACACTCAGTGGAATTCGTAAGGGAAGAGTATTATAGCTTTGTTTTGATTTAAAAGAAATGATTGTAGCAGCTTGGCCTCGTTATCTTTGGCATGAAATTCAACCATATATGCATCTATCAGATTTGTGTTAATGAACCCAATATCACCGATTTGTCGTTTCTTTAATTCGGCGATCTTCAATCTGCATAATATAGTGAGGATAATTAAAAATACATGCAATGAAAGAGCTGACCTATATATAGAGACTTAATGACAGAAGTAGTATTGTACTTACAGGCAGTAGCAAGTGATCATTAATTTGTCGAGGGCCTTTAGATTGAAAAACGTGAAGAACTCCTCAAATGGAACATTCAACAGTTCGAGGCCAACGAGGTCATGCTCCTCTTTGACTCTCAGCGTCAAAATATTCTTCCCCTCAGACTCTCTGCAGGTTTTAATGTACCACTCATGGAATCTTTGCATCATCGTTGTTAAAGATCTTTCATCTTTGACGAGAGGCTTCCCGTACACGTATTTGTGTTCGTCCACCTCCAAGAAATCATAATGTACATCGTCGGGCAGGTAATCTTCAAGATTGTTATAACCGGGCACCATCTCGCCCTGAACATTAGCGACGATATCGCTAGACACCTGGAGCGGGGGGAACAATTGGTTCGCTTGTTCGCCGAGCTGGGCAACTTTTTTCCCAGCTCGTCGTTCTGCTAACCTTTGACCACTGACAGTACTTCCCGACCGCTCCGCTTCAATAAATGACTTTATAAGAATGCGCTCATAGTTGTATTTCACCGGAGACTTTGGTGGTTTCTTCAGGGCAGCCAGAGTACGCTTCACTTTTACCTAATCTATATTCTCCTCGGAGGTGGATTTTTCTTTGCTTTGACCCCTTCAAAGAAGTTGGTCACTTCGGCTTGCACGATCTTCGCGTTTTCCTCCTGGCTCCTCTCGTATGGTAACTTCTCTGGAGTCTTCAGAGAAGGACCGTGTTCGTATTGCCTCCCTCTGGCTGTATTGCTAGACGCCGGAGTAGAAGGAGCGGTTGCGGCTGTCTTTCCTTACTTATGAGGCGGAGGAGAAGGACGACGCGCCGGAGCAGTCGGAGCGGCGGCGGGTCTCTTCCGCCCTTGTTGACGAGGCGGAGAAGGAGGAGGCTGGCTGCTTGGGCGCGCCAGCGCATGCGGAGAAGGAGGCGGAGTGCCGCCACGTGCCGGAGAAGGAGGCTGAGTGCCCTGATCACTCGCCGGAGGAGGCGGAGTGCCCTGACTCGCCGGAGGAGGAGCAGGAGGCAGAGGCGTCCAGTTCGGAAGGTTGATGAGCTCCTTCGCCATAGGCATGGAGTCTTCAGAGAAGAACCCAGCCAAATCTCCCCTTCACCCGTAGGGTGGTCAAGCTGAAGGTCCTCAAATTCGTCCGTTATTTGATCCACCATCACCCTAGCATATCCTTCCAGAATCGGCTAGCCGTGGTAGGTTGAGCCAGGTTCATTAGGTATAACAGAGCCAACAGCCGCCTGGACTTTCAATGCCATCCATCGCGTCGTAAGGTGGCAATGTTGAGATTCCGTGATAGCATCCATGGGGTAGCTAGCAGGAGCTGTGAAGACAGGCTCCAGCTGCTGAGTCTGCTTGATGGAAGCCATGCTGCTTCTCCGCTGAGATGGCGGGGTAGCTTCAAGGGAAGCTTCGGCAGGTCGTTTGCTATGATCTGCTTCTCGTTCCTCTTGCCCTTGTACCCTTTCGTGCAGCGCCTGTAGTTGGCTATGCTCCACTTTCTTCATCCTCTCCTGGGTTTTGTAACCCCCTGCGTCCGGAAATCCAGCCTTCCACGGAATGGATCCTAGCGTGCCTCGTGTCTGTCCAGGGTGCTCAGGATTCCTGAGGGCCATTGTGAGCTCGTCATTCTCTATGTCTGGAACGAACATCCCTTGCTGCGCTTTCTTGATATACTCCTTAAGCCTCGTGACGGGTATTCGGAGTTGCTCTTCCGTCCAAATGCACTTCCCTGATACAGGGTCCAAGGTTCCGTCAACCCCGAAGAACCAAGTCTGGCAACGGTCTGGCCAGTTCAATGTCTCTGGTTCGACCCCTATAGCAATCAGGTCATTCTCAGCCTTGTCCCACAAAGGTCGGGCTTTGAGGTAACCACCTGACCCCGTGCGATGGTGATGCTTCTTCTTCACAGCATTAATCTTTTTGGTCGCTGACACTTACTCTTTTCCGATGTCTTGTGGGCCACAAATGAGGGCCATTGATCTCTGATCTTCTCATACTTTTCGATGAATTCTGGTGTCTTTTCTTTGTCGACAAACATTTTCTGCTCATTCTTCCACCTCCTGAATAGTTCTGCCATCTTCTTAAGAGCATGAGACTTGATCAATTTCTCTTTAACTGGCTTCTTTGGATCCTCCTCTCGCGGTAGGGTGAAATTTGCCTTAAGCGTTGTCCAAAGATCTTCTTTCTGTATATCGGAGACATAAGACACCTCAGGGTCTTCCTTCTTAGGCTTTAACCATTGCTGGATACTGATTGGGATCTTGTCCCTCACAAGAACCCCGCACTGAGCACGAAATGCATCCCTTGTCCGGATGGGTTCAATCAGCTTGCCACCGCGCGCAATTGTTGTGATCTCAAACCTTTCATCCGAGCGCAACTTTTTCTTCGGGCCTTGTTTCTTTACCGAAGTTGAGCTCGATCCGAAGGGCTAGAGAAAAGAAGAAAGACGAGAGTTAATTAATATGTGTACATATGAAAACAATGAATGCATCAATTAACTAGTCAGCACGGGCTTAACTAATATATATATATATATATATATATATATATATATATATATATATATATATATATATATATATATATATATATACCTGGCCGGACTCGGTTCGGTCACCGGAGCCGTCATCACAGTCTCCTTCTTGTACCTCCATTGGGTCACCGGAGTCATCATGAACATAGCCCTCTTCTTGTACCGGCATTAATGGGTCACCGGAGCCATCATAATCATAGCCTTCTTCACTACCCCGTCCTTCCTAACCATAGGTGTCGTTGAGAAACGATGCAACGACATCACTTCCTTGTGCGATTATGTCCCCCAACATCGCTTCTGTTGCTTCGTCTCGGGGTGCTCCATAGTTTCTGCAAATATTTACAACATGTCAATTATTATTCAAACATGACAGATGGATATATATTAGTGGCAAACGTAGAACTAGCTAGCTAATCACAATAAGGAATCATATTAGTGGCCTCGATGCTGCTTCTCTAGGGTTTGGGGTGGCCTCGACAATGCTTCAAGGGTTTGGGGTGGCCTCGACACAACACTTCAAGGGTTTGGGGCGGCCTCAATAACAACGCTCTTTTAACTTGGTAAATTTGGGTGGCCTCGAGAGAGTTTGTCGGGTAGGGGCGCGGCGGGAGGGGGTAGGAGACCAACATCATTTTTTCTCTAGGGTTTGGGTGTCCTCGAGAGTCCTGGTCGAAAGAAGAAGAAAAAAAAGAGGAGAAGATGAAGGAATAGAGAAGTAGAAGAAAAAAAGTCTTCCACTCCTCAATTCCTTCTTCTTCTCCTCTTTTTTTTCTTCTTCTTCCTCTTCTTATTTTTTTCTGACATCCCCCCTCATGTAAATGCGGTGAAAACACTTTATGAAAATGCGGTGGTGGCCGAGCCAGGCGGTTTTCTTTTACTTCTTCATTTCTTCCTTCGTTTTTTCTTATATGTTTGTTTTCGTTTTCACTCTACATTTTCCTAATCATATAAATTAACTACACATCTGAAATTTTCCTAATCTTAATACTAAACTATACTAAAAGAATCTACATATATGAACATATACATAAATTGACAAAAAAAAATTATGAAAAAAAATACTATGAACATGTACACACATATATACAAATACAAACACATATACACAAAAAAATACAAAAAAATGCTATGAAAAATGCAGGGTAGGGGCGGTGGGGCGGCGCGCTGCACCAGCGCAGGGCAGGGGCGGCGGCGCGGCGGCCGCGCAGGGCAGGGGCGGCGTGCGGCGGCCACGCAGGGTAGGGGCGGCGGCGCGGCAGCCGCGCAGGACAAGGGCGCAGGGGCGCGGGACGGTAGGGGCACGGGAGCAGGCTTTGCTAACAGGGGGCGGTGGCAACGGTGAAGGCGAGCAGCCTGACGGCGTCGGTGGCGGCGGCGACGGCGAAGGAGAGCAGCCTGACGGCAAGGTGGAGCAGGGGCGTCGGGCGGCGACGACGACGAGGAGGAGCAGGGGGTGTCGGGGGAGAAGTGGGGGATTTGGTCGAAACTGCTAAGTGCTGCTTATATAGCAAAGCCTTTAGTCCCGGTTGGTGGCACCAACCGGGACTAATGCACCCCTTTAGTCCCGGTTGGTGCCACCAACCGGGACCAAAGGCCTCTTTTCAGCAGCCCAAAGGGCGGGAAGCAGAGGGCTTTGGTCCCGGTTGATGGCACCAACCGAAACTAAAGGGTGGGCATTGGTACCGGTTGGTGCCATGAACCGGTACCAATGCACCCCCTTTATTCCCGGTTGGTGCTACCAACCGGGACCAAAGGCCCCTGTGCTGCCCGTGTCGCGGCCAAAGTTTAGTCCGACCTCGCTAGTTGAGAGGGGCGCGCAGTGGTTTATAAGCCCCACTGCCGCACCCCTCTCGAGCTCCTCTCCACTACAGGCTTACGGGCCTACTTGCTACTTCTATGCTTGTGGGCCTTCTGGGCCTACTGCGGGCCTGAATCCTGGCACATGGATGCGTTTCTAGTCGTATTCAGGCCGTGGTGGCCCAGTTGCTGGCAATTTTTTTATTTTTTCAGTTTTTTTGTTCTCCTTTTGCTATTATTTATTTTGTTTTGTTTCTACTTACAACAAAATACTTATTTAATTTATTTTATTTTATTTGTAATTACTTAATAATTTTATTTTATGATAATTCTTTTTGCTATTAAAGTTTCTAACAAAAAAAGTACTTTATGAAAATTCTTTTTGCTTTTAATGATTTTGAACAAAAAATACTTTGATAATTTTAGTTGCATCAATTTTATATAATTTTAGTTTCAGTAATACTAGAGGTTGCTTATAATGTTTTGAACAGAAAATACTTTGATAATTTTAGTTTCATAAATTTTATTTATGTTATTAAACTTTATTTTTTTTATTTTATTTTGTTTCTACTTATCTATTTTATTAAAGTTTATATTATTTTGTTTCAAATTACTTATTTATTTTATTTTATTTTGTTTCTGACTTCATTTGTTAGTTTTCATGCATTTACTTAATATCATTAGCTATAAGACCATGAAATTGAAAAGATTTTTGAAATGAACTCTGAAAAGGTTCCAAGTTGGCATGGTATCATCATTTCACCCACATAGCATGTGCAAGAAAGTACAGAGGCTTACGGCAAAAACTGTATGCACTTCGTGTACAAAACAGACAATCTCCTTCGAAGTAACAGGGTTTCATACGGAAACTCGTCTGTAACAAAGGGATTTCATTTTTTTAACTTATTTAAACTCCATAGTTTTTCTGTGTTCAAAATGCACCATCCAAAGCCACATCATCAATTTACAACCCTTTCCGACTTCATCTGTTATTTTTCATGCATTTATTAATTATTTTGAGCTATAAGACCATGAAATTGAAAATCATTTGAAATGAACTCTGAAAAGGTTCCAAGTTGGCATGGTATCATCATTTCACCCACATAGCATGTGCAA
>NC_041386.1:657966686-658060634 GCF_002162155.2 Triticum dicoccoides | reverse complement strand
CACCATTCAAAGCCACATCATCAATTTACAACCCTTTCCGACTTCATTTGTTATTTTTTATGCATTTACTGATTATTTTGAGCTATAAGACCATGAAATTGAAAAGCATTTGAAATGAACTGTGAAAAGGTTACAAGTTGGCATGGTATCATCATTTCACCCACATAGCATGTGCAAGAAAGTACAGAGGCTTATGGCAAAAACTGGATGCACTTCGTGTACAAAACGGACAATCTCTTTCGAAGTATCAAGGTTTCATACGGAAACTCGTCTGGTACAAAGGGATTTCATTTTTTTGAACTTATTTGAACTCCATTGTTTTTCTGTGTTCAAAATGCACCATTCAAAGCCACATCACCAATTTAGAACCCTTTCTAACTACATTTGTTATTTTTCATGCATTTACTGATTATTTTGAGCTATAAGACCATGAAAATGAAAAGCATTTGAAATGAACTCTGAAGAGGTTCCAAGTTGGCATGGTATCATAATTTCACCGAAATAGCATATGCGAGAAAGTAGAGAGGGTTACGGCAAAAACTGGATGCACATCGTGTACAAAACGGACAATCTCTTTCGAAGTATTAGGGTTTCATACGGAAACTCGTTTGTTACAAAGGGATTTCATTTTTTTGAACTTATTTGAACTCCATTGTTTTTCTGTGTTCAAAATGCAGCATTCAAAGCCACATCATCAATTTACAAGCCTTTCTGACTACATTTGTAATTTTTCATGCATTTACTGATTATTTTGAGCTATAAGACCATGAAATTAAAAAGCATTTGAAATGAACTCTGAAAAGGTTCCAAGTTGGCATGGTATCATCATTTCACCCACATAGCATGTGCGAGAAATTAGAGAGGGTTACGTCAAAAACTGGATGCACTTCATGTACAAAACGGACAATCTCTTTCGAAGTATCAGGGTTTCATACGGAAACTCGTTTGTTACAAAGGGATTTCACTTTTTTTGAACTTATTTGAACTCCATTGTTTTTCTGTGTTCAAAATGCACCATTCAAAGCCACATCATCAATTTACAACCCTTTCTGACATCATTTGTTATTTTTCATGCATTTACTGATTATTTTGAGCTATAAGACCATGAAATTGAAAAGCATTTGAAATGAACTCTAAAAAGGTTCCAAGTTGGCATGGTATCATCATTTCACCCACATAGCATGAGCGAGAAAGTAGAGAGGGTTGCGGCAAAAACTGGATGCACTTCTTGTACAAAACGGACAATCTCTTTCGAAGTATCAGGGTTTCATACGGAAACTCGTCTGTTACAAAGGGATTTCATTTTTTTTTTGAACTTATTTGAACTCCATTGTTTCTCCGTGTTCAAAATGCACCATTCAAAGCCACATCATCAATTTACAACCCTTTATGACTAAATTTGTTATTTTTCATGCATTTACTGATTATTTTGAGCTATAAGACCATGAAGTTGAAAAGCATTTCAAATGAACTCTGAAACCAAAGTACATACATAGTTCTCCAGAGCATTAAAACCAAAGTACATACATAGTTCTCATTGAACAACATATAGCTCTCTGGAGCATCTAATTAAACCATACATTGAAATTATGTAAAACATTTCAATGCAACAAAAAATGCGATCATAATCGCAACCAAGGTAACAACTGATCCAACTGTATAATGATACCAAGCCTCGGTATGAATGGCATATTTTCTAATTTTTTAATCTTCAACCGCATTTCATCCATCTTGGTCTTGTGATCATCGACGACATCCGCAACATGCAACTCCAATATCATCTCCTCCTCCTCAATTTTTCTTATTTTTTCCTTCAAGTAATTGTTTTCTTCTTCAACTAAATTTAACCTCTCGACAATAGGGTCGGTTAGAATTTCTGGTTCAACAACCTCCTAGATAAATAAAATCTATGTCACATTGGTCGGCATAATTGTCATAAACAATAAATGAACCAAATAGTTATGAAAAGATAATATATAACACATCTGAATCATAGACAGGACGAGGGCCGACGGGGGCGGATACCAAAACCATCGCACTATATAACAACAAGGAATAATAAAAGTAAGAAAATTAGACAAGTATCTATCTGAAGTCAGAATCATTTTATTTCTAAAAGAAGATAAGAACAAGAGGCTCACCATGGTGGTGCCGGCAACGAGATCGGCACGGGCGATCAACGGCGGTGAAGACGGGGCGGGGACGGGGCGGTGACGGACCGCTAAATCTAGACAAATCTCGTTGAAAATGGAGCTCGGAGGTCGAGTTTCGAGAGGAGAAAGCTTAACTAGTGTGGCTCGGGCATTTCATCGAACACCTCATGTGCATAGGAGGTGAACTAGAGCACCCAAATGCCCTCCCCTTGTCGGCTTGAAAAAACAGAGCACTGTGGAGTGCTCTGCCGTGGCGGTGGGTATATATAGGAAAGTTATTTGTCCCGGTTCGTGGCATGAACCGGGACTAAAGCCCCCCCTTCTGTCCCGGTTCAAGCCACGAACCGGGACCAATGGTTGTGGGCCAGGAGCAAGGACCATTGGTCCCGGTTTGTGGCTTGAACCAGGACAAATGGTTCCATACGAACCGGGACAAATGCGCACGAGGCCCCAGCCGGCCCCCTGGGCTCACGAACCGGGTCAAATACCCCCCATGGGTCTCGGTTCTTGAAGAACCAGGACTAATGGGCTGGCCAGGCCCGAACGTTAGCCCTGTTTTCTACTAGTGGGATGACCCAATTAAAAAGGTTTCTTTTGAGGGTGTGGACACAGGAAGAAGATTCATCGCTTGTAAGAATGCAAAACCTTGTAATTTCCGAATTTGGTATGAGCCAGAGTGGCCTGCAACTTTGAAACGAGCTCTACAATAGTTGTGGGGCATGGTTCAGACAAATCAGGAAAAAAAAAGGAGGAGAGTGAGGCGCTTGTCAACCAATTGATGTTGGAGAAAATGACATTTGCAGTTGCAAATGCTTCTGTCACTCAGGAGAAGATTAAGGTTGTACAACAGAAGATGCAACTAGAATTATATGTGGCTGATATGAAGGACAAGTACCATAGGAAGATGAAAAGAATGAAAAGAGAGCTTCAATGCAAGGATAAGTGGCTAATAATGTCAGTTAGTGGCAATGTAACCATTGTAGCTATAGTAATTTGTCTGTTGGCAATGTAACCATTATTTCTATGTTATGAACCTATCTTAAAGTAGTTTGTTGTAGAGAGACCACTAGTAGATTGTGCACTGTGAACTTGGAAATGTAATGTCAGACCTATATATTGGTTGATTATGTAACAGTGTATGAGTTGAAATTGTACCACTGTATGCTATGAATTTCAGCAGCATTTTGTCTGAATTTTAACCATCCTTGAACAAACAGAGTGTAAATTGACAAATTGATAGTAAATTGACATCAAATTTGACATAGTTCAGCAGCATTTTGATTGTTTTTTTGTCAACTAACAGCATTGTCTGACAGTAAATTGACAAATTGATACTTCACATAATTTCTGACATCACAGGTTCTCATACAAATTCTTATAGGTTCATAACATAGAAATAAGAGCAAACATAGTTCCAGACTCACAAACTACATAGGTCTTAGTAGAGACATAACAACATACATAGTTCCACACAAACAAACTGTAGATAGGATCTAAGCAGAGGCATCACAACACACATAATAGCACACTTAGTCCAGCAGCCTTGTGCGTAATTTCCTTGTCCTTTTTGCCTCCCTTCCAGGTGGCTTGAACTGTGAATTAGCACTTCCTGATTTCACATTGACAGTGACACCTGAGCTAGAACTCACATTGACAGTGACACCTTTCATTGGAGCCTTTGAGGAGGACTTGTTCTTCTGGATAGTATTCCCTTTCCCTTGGACAACAGGCTTAGGAGGTTTGGTACATGGGTACTGGTCTCGTTATCCCTCTGGATGTTCCTGCAGCACTAGTACTCTGTTGAGAAGGCACAACAATTTCCTGCAAATGTAATACATATTAGAGGTCTCTACATATTAATAAGGCACAACATTTTCCTGCAAATGTAAAACTTGTTACTCACCCTATGTGCAGTAGCACTATGTTGTCTACTTTGTTGTGGACTCTGTTGTTCACTTTGTTGTCCACTGTTGCCCACCTGGTTGTCTATGGCATGTTGTTCTGTTGTGACCAACTCCTTTGCATTTACCACACCTGATGAGTGTCCCAGTCTTTGGCAATCTCGTCTTGGACACTTTTTTCTCAGTTTCCTCCTTCCTTCTCTCAGTCCTTGGCCTACCAGGAATCTTGACATAACCAGGAGCTTCAGGTCTAGGCCTTGGTGATATTGGCCAGCAATCCATGCCATTAACAGGTTGCAGACAATGTGCATATGTTCTCTTGAATGCGTCAACATAAAAACAGCTAGCAATGAAACTTGTCAAGTCACTTGTATTGGTGTGTATTGCTGCAATTGCATGTGCACAAGGCATACCAGATACTTGCCAATAACCACAAGTGCAGTTATTTCTGTTTAGATCAACACCAAATCTGTAATGTTTCCTTTGGGTGACCTCAAACACATTATTTCCATTGCTGATAGGATGACAACTCCCAGACCAATCTATGTACTTGTTCATCTTCTTATTTATAGTAGGGCATACAATTTCTAATGTCCATTGCTCACATTTTCAATCATTTCTTGAATCCTAACCATAACCTTTCGTCTAATTGCCTCAAGCATTGAAATGATAGGTAAAAATCTTGCATCTATGATCCATTTGTTGAAACTTTCACAAATATTGTTATCAACAGAGTCACAATTAGATCCTAACCTGAACAGCGCCCTTGACTAGTGCTTGGGATCTAACCTGGTTACTGCCCTTGCACCTTCGACAGTCTCTCTTGCTAACTTTGCCCTTGCCAAGTTGAAAAGGCTCACAGAAGAAGCCTTTGCACAATTCCAGAAAAGTTTCTGCCACTCTTTCACTCTGAATTCATTTCTCCAATTGGCATACACATGTCTGGCACAATTTCTGTGTTCTGCATGAGGGGCCCAATTCTGTACAGCTGTGATGATACCCTGCACACAAATTGTGTTAGACATTGCATCATAGAGATACATCATACATTCCTATGGAAATGAAAGATAGCATATGACTTACTTTTTGTTGGTCTGAAATTATTACCCAGCCTTCACCATCATATACATTGACATCTTTGAACAGTAATGAGCAAAACTAGTCCCAAGAATCATTGTTTTGTTTCTCAACCACAGCCCAAGCAATTGGATACATTTGGCTATTCGCATCTCTTCCCAAAGCACACAACAACTCTCCATTTGTTGCTCCTTTGAAGAAGCACCCATCCAAACCAATGACTTTTCTGGAGCCTGCCATGAAACCTTGCTTTAAAGCATTCAAACAAACATAAATTCTTTGAAATGTTGGAATTGCACAAGCTGGAACAAGCTTAACCACAACAGTGCTTCTAGGATTGCTCCTAAGCAACTCTTCCTGATAGTCAAATATCCTAGTGTATTGTCCCTTAGTTGCATCAAACATTTTCTTTATCACCATTCCCTTAGCTCTCTTCACCTGAGAAGTACTAACTTCTGCAAACATATCTTCCCTGATACGTGCTTTCAGATTTGGAATTTTCCACATTGGGTTAGCACTGATGATACCTTCATACTTAGCTGCAATCCTAGCAGCAGTAACAAGCTTGTTATCTTTCCTAGAGGGACATTGATGAACATCATTTATACTAGTAATCTGCCAACTAGTAGATTTACTAGTTAGACTAGCCAAACAATACCAATTGCATGTCTTCCAGTCACAAGTTGCCCTACACCTATGAGAATCATTCTTTCTGAATTTTATGAACTTTTTTTTGCTTAAGCCCATATTTAATGACTGCCTGCCTGAACTCTTCTTTTGAACCAAATTTCATGCCTAACACAAACTTGGGCACCTCTTCACTGTCTTTGAACCTTGGGAAATCATCTGATTTCTTTCTTGCATCACCATCTTCATCGAAGGAGTCATAAAACTCGGATGAATCCTCATAGGGTGTATCATTGCCATCTTTCTCTTCTCTATTCTCTTCTCTCGCAGCTTTTGTTGAACCAACTCTAGGCTGCACAAGATATACATCATCCAGTACTTGTATCTGGCCTTGCTTCATCTTCTTCTTGTACTCTACATATTTCTTGTTTATCTCAATTCCTTCTTCATCTTCTTCCGAAGGACTCTCATCTCCAGGAACATAGTCACTATCTTCTTCATGTGTATCATCTTTGGCTGCCGGCGCGGATGCCTGTACCACTTATGTTGTTACTTCCTCCACTGGGACAATTTGTCCCTGCTCATTTTTACCCTCTTCTTCATCTAATGGCAGAGCACGTGCCAATATATGATATTCAGCAATGTTCTCTACATATACTTCAGCTACTCCATTCTCTTCAATTGCAGAAACCATGCTCAAACAGGACGCATCATCATGCAACAAACCAAGCCCATCATGAAGTTCTTTCCCAGGATATAGCCAGTGGAACTGCACTTCATCATCCTTCAAATCCTTCCAGTGATCTTCCTTCAAAAAACCAACTATCTTCGGCAGTGACACTTTGTCTAGCTCCAAATGCGACATCCTGACAACGCCATCAACATAGTGTACATACTGCCCATCGTTCACAAAGTGACCACCGAAATGAAATCGTATGGGCAGAAATTCTAGAGGATCCATCTCATAGCCCTACGAAAAACAGATGAAAAATTAACCTACTAATCCACAAACTAGCCATGTACTACAACTAACTGACCACAAATCGATCTATTTTACCACTGACTGACCTTGATTTGGAGCTTCTTCTCATGTCCAGCCGCCACTTTACTCTGAGCCGGTGCTCTGGGGCAGCAAGAGAGCAGATCTTGCTGAGCCACCACCGCCGCCGTGCACCGCCGTCTGCCGCGGCACTGCGCTCCCACCGACCGCCGCCGCTGCCACGTGCGTCGCCACAGCTGCCACCAAAGCTATCTAGGGTTCATGCATGGGTCAAAGAAAGGGGGTCGAGCTGCTCGGGTCGGGTCTTTAGCTGACTGGAGAAAGAGAGAAACATGCGCCACGTGGGCAACGACTAGTCAAACCCGGGCTGAGTCAGCAGCAAAACCGCGTCGGTACTGCGGAGGGACGAAATATTACTGGTTTGGAAAGTTCGCGGTGCAACCTGTCCGGTTTCGTAGTTGAGGGAGCAAAAGTGATCACTCTGAAGAATTGAGGGACGAAAAATGGACTTTTCTCTACTTTAAATGGATACTTGATACTTTGGAAACTGTATAAAGAAGTTCAGATTTTTTTTAAATCGATAGTTTGCAAGAGTAACGAAAAATAACATATCTGAGCTTTGATCTGACACTACATAATGCAGCTCATCTTGTCTTACAAAGATGTAAGGAGAAAACATAAGAAAATATGGTAGCTTATAAACCTTCAAACATACAGAGTGATCCGATTTTAGCAAGCCATCACCTCATTACTTCCGACGAGCTCAACACATCCCCTTGTTAGAGTCCGAACCAAAATGGAGCTCCCATGTTCGTTTGGATTGTGGACCGTCCGATCGTCTTCCCGAGCTCGTCATGACCGTCGGATCTCCGGGTGGACCGACCCTGGCCGTCCGATCGAGCCGACACTCGTCCTGGCCATGCGATCTCGACTGGCACCCTCAAGTTCGTGCCACCGCATGTAATTCCCGTGCCCCCCAAGGGCATTCTCATCTTTTCACCCGAAGCCGTCTAAAAGACATCGCGCCCGTGGTGAAACCCTAGCCGCCTCTCTCCTTTCCCACTCAGCCCCTCACCCCGACTCCCCTCTGTCTTCCTCCCACCCCTCTCACCGCCACGCTGCCTCCTCTCCTCCCGTGGCCGTCGAGAACCCTAGTCGTCACTCCCCGTGGGCCATCCTCCATGCCCGCCTGCCGCCGCCACAGCCAGCCATCCCCTCTTCCCCGCCGCATTCATCTCTCTGCCGCTCGCACCGCAGTCGCCATCGAGGGCCCGCCGCCCGCGCCGCTGCTTCCCTGTCGAGCTCGCGCGTCATGCCGTCGGGAGGAGGCGAGGCAGAGCGAGGGAAGGTGGCCAAGCGGAGCGAGATAGGGGGTTTGTCTCTTCCCCCTCATCCCCTCATTTCTTTCTCTCTCCCTCGCATCTCTCTCCCGCTAGCGCCGCCATCGCCATCAACCTTGCCAGCTGCTCCTCCCTCTAACTCTAACCGCATTGGAGTTCCGGTTCCCAGTTCTCACCCAAGAAATTGCAGTTTTTTGTTTACCCCGCTCCAAATAATTGTACCCAAGAAACAATCTCGGTCTCAATTCGTGGGATCAGCTGTGCCAAAATTTCCGGGTGACGGTGTCCTGGACTAGGGGGTACTCACCACGTCGTCTTCCAATCAGTTGGATTGGGCCGAGGATCCCCATGGCCGTATACTCATGGGCCAGTCTGGACAGTTGCCGCATACAAGGAAGAATCCACAAGACTTGGCGATCAAGACAAGGACTCCTCCCCCACCGGCGTATTCGGCTAGGACTCTTGTTATCCTAGGCCTCTTGTGCATTATATAAACCGGGGCCAGGCTAGTCGATAGAGATGTACAACAACAATCATACCATAGGCTAGATTCTAGGGTTTAGCCTCTCTGATCTCGTGGTAGATCAACTCTTGTACTATCCATATCATCAATATTAATCAAGCAGGAGTAGGGTTTTACCTCCACCGAGAGGGCCCGAACCTGGGTAAAAACATCGTGTCCCTTGTCTCCTGTTACCATCCGCCTAGACGCACAGTTCGGGACCCCCTACCGATATCCGCTGGTTTTGACACCGACATTGGTGCTTCCATTCAGAGTTCCGCTGTGTGTTCGGCAAAAGGTCGATGGCTCACCTGCAGATCAACTGCGACTTTGGCTTCTTCGTCACCAGCTCGACGGGTCACCTTGGTTCGACCAAGGAGCGCCCTACCTCCGATCGTCATGTTCGGATGAGGGCCTTCATCAACATCAACTCCGATCTCTATCAAACTAGACCATGAAAGCGCGCGTTGCCACGCTTGTCCATTCTAAAAATTATAATAGAAATATGTGAATGGTATTTAGGAATTTCAAATGATTTATATATTTTGAATGGTTCAAGTTACAGTGCCTTAAGTCCACCTCCATAGAGAATGATTGTTTGATTTCTTTATAGAAGAAATATTATTTAATTAAGCCACACACTACTTGAATATGCGACTTCAAGTTCAATTCTAACACAAATATATCACCTATAAATAGATAGCCTCCAGTTCTGAAGCAGTAAAACACCAATGCTTTTGTGTGTAATTGCGTTTGAACACCCATGGGACGAATATATAGAAATGCAATCACGTTCAATTAGGTTGTCGTTCAATTGAACTAACACTAACACCACATACACATTTCACATTTGCCAATATTTCTACCATCAGCAAGTGCTTTACCGGTACCATTGTTCTGAACCACCGGTATATGCTTTAGTTCTAATAAGGGATGATGTCTTTGAATATGACTCACTGCAACTAATCGAAATAGAATCAGAAATTCAGAATTAAGAAAAACACCTAATATGCTTAGGTCAAGCAGCAATACATGATACATGGACAGATGAGAATGATGTATCCCATAATGACCCGTGAGAATCAGTCAACAAAATACATTCCCCCAATCAGAGAGAAGATTGTAGTTTGTACCATCCTCACGGTGTAGTGACCATCCTCATGTCTGACTCAAGTTCAGAGGAAGTAGAAGGAAAAGGGGATTTACAGCGCTCGTACCTGTGTGTTTGTCTCCTGAAGTGAGCACACTAGGGAGAATGGATGTCTCTCCTTCCCGCTAGAAATATATCGCCGTTGCCAGAGATCCCTTTGGTCGGTTGCAAGAATTGGATCAGAGCCATAGATGGAGGTGCTAATAGCCAGAGGGTTCCTGCGGCATCTACACACCGTCTCTTCTTTGGTGCTGTTTTTTCTTCCCCATCAGCGAGCACCGTAGCATCAAAGGAAGCTACCGCAAAACCATGAGCCTCTGCTTTCTGCCGCTGGTAGCCTGGGAGGGTCGATGTTGTGCGAACAGTTATATGGAGCATGGGAGGACGTAGAGGATGTTGTGGTCTGCTGCTCAGGGATGGCGTCGATGGTCGGGTATAGGTTTTAGAGAGGGCATGCGGCGCTGTCAGGAGGCCGCAACGCCTGTTAGAAGTTAATCTAGTCAATGTATGATTTAATTAATTGTTGATCATGCTCATGTGTTGATGCATGTTTGACTCCTGCCATGTGAGCCTGATGTAAGGTACATGCACATGTCGTGCATTGTGTGAGAGGACATGACACTGTGTGTCATGGCTGTCCATGCTTAGATCAGGAGCAGTACATTGTGAGTTGATGTGCTGCAGAGTTGGTAGGAGGAGTGGAGTGGGTCTCTGCTATGTAATAAGCTGAACCTTGCATTGGTTGCAAGTAGAACACAGAGCATTCGTTGCTGAAAAAGAAAAAAAAGGGCAATTGTTGCCTGGAACCACAACTCGTGCGTGCCTCCTCTGACTTTCCTCCTTGCTCTGCTTCTCCTTTAGTTTCAACAAACACTTCGTGTGCGTGTGTAACCACAGAGAGAAGAGAGATCGAGGGACCTGTGACCAACATTTGGCCTCAGAGCTAGATTCGGCGGCGGCGGCGGCGCCGATGGCCACGATGCTGGAGGGGCTGCAGAAGGCCCTGGAGGATGCGCTGGCCAAGATAAACGCGATGCGGCTGGAGGTGGAGGCGACCAAGGCGGAGTTGGCGGCGGAGAAAGAGAAGCTGCGGACTGTGGTACCGGTGGCGACGGCGCTGCCGGTGAGGTCCCGGGCGCCCATCAACTACCCACAGCTCACACGCAGCAACTACACGCTCTGGGCGATGCAGATGCGTGTGGCGATGCAGTCGGCGGGAGTTTGGGCGGCGATGAGCTCCGAGGACGTCGACCACGAGATGGACCGCGACGCCCTCCTCGCCATCTATCAGGGGGTGCCGGAAGATGTCCTGGCGTCCCTCGGTGGCAAGGACACGGCGAAGCAGGCGTGGGAGGCGATCAAGGTCGTGAACATCGGCCATGACCGCGTTCGTGAGACGAACCTGCAGACCTTGCGGAAGGCGTTCGAAGCTTTGGAGATGGAGGACACAGAGGCGGTGGACGCGTTCGCGACGAGGCTGAACAGGATGGTGTCGTCCATCCGAGCGCTCGGCGACGAGGTTAAGGAGCTGACGGTGGTCCAGAAAATTCTCCAAGCTGCGCCGGCGAGGTTTATGCACTTGGTAACCTCACTGGAAAAGTGTGTCGACTTGAAGACGCTCACCGTCGAGGACCTGTTTGGCCGGTTCAAGGCGCACGAGGAGCGCGTGCGTATGCGCTTCGGCAGTCCCGTCGACGGGCAGCATCTAATGTTGTCCATCAAGCAGTGGGAGGCATGGTCTTCGAGGAAGTCGAGCGGCGGTGCTGAAACCTCTAGCAGCGGCGGAAAAAGTGATGGCGGTAGTACTCGCGGCGCCAACCGCGGCAAGGCTGCAGAGAAGCCACCACAAGCTGCAAAAGGTGAGAAAAAGGAAAAGAAATTCAAGTGTTATAATTGTGGTGAAAGAGGCCATTTCTCAAACGCATGTCCTAATCCAAAGAAAAAGAAAGAAACGGCGTTAGTAGCTGAGGTGCATGATGAGGATCCTGCTTTGTTACTTGCCAGTACATTCGTTGTAGTGCAAGGTAATGAAGAAGAGGAGAGAGTGTTTCTACAAGAGGTGAATGTGAAACCAAAATTAGGAGATAATGCAGGAGAAGAATCAGATAAGTGGTACCTTGATACAGGTGCAAGTAATCATATGACAGGGTCGATTGAGAAATTCACTGAACTGGACAAAACCATTGTTGGGGCTGTCAGGTTTGGAGATGGGTCTGTTGTGGAAATTGCTGTAAGAGGTACAGTGCTCATCCTTGCACGTAATGGTGGTCACAGAGGCCTGACTGATGTATACTACATTCCCAAGCTCCGTAACAACATCATCAGTCTCGGACAGATGGAGGAGCACGGCTGTAAAGTTGTTCTGGAAGAAGGTTTCCTCAGGATCTTTGATAGAGATCGATTTCTGTTAATGAAAGTACCAAGAGGGAGGAATAGATTGTATACCATAAATCTGAAGATGGGCACTCATGTGTGTCTGCTTGCATCAGTTGCAGACAGGCCCTGGTTATGGCATGCTCGGTTTGGGCATCTGAACTTTGAAGCACTCAAGTCTCTAGCTCAACATGACATGGTGAAAGGATTGCCGCTTGTTAATCATGTTGGACAAGTGTGTGATGGCTGCTTGATTGGCAAGCAGAAACGTGCATCCTTCCCCAAACAAACATCTTACAGAGCAACTGAAAAATTATCTCTTGTCCATGCAGACCTCTGTGGTCCAATAACACCTTGTACACCTGCTGGGAACAAGTATTTTCTGCTGATGGTTGATGACTTTAGCCGGTATATGTGGCTGGTCCTGATAAAGTCAAAAGATCAAGCTTTCAGTGCATTCAAGAAGATCAAAGTTTCAGCAGAATTGCAAGTAGGCAGCAAACTAAAAATGTTGCTACTGATCGAGGGGGTGAGTTCACCTCGAATGAGTTCAATGTCTTCTGTGAAGAAAGAGGCATTGCAAGGCAACTCACTGCACCATACACACCTCAACAAAATGGAGTGGTTGAGCGAAGAAATCAAACAATTGTGGCAATGGCTCGAAGTTTGCTAAAGAGTCAGGGAATGCCAGGGGTGTTTTGGGGGGAAGCAGTGATGACGGCTGTTTATTTGTTGAACAGATGGCCCACCAAAAGTGTCATTGGAAAGACACCGTATGAAGCTTGGCGTGACCGGAAACCGAGTGTTGAGCACTTGCATACATTTGGATGTACAGCTCATGTGAAGGTGACTGGACCGTCAGGTGGGAAACTTGCTGATAGGAGTATACCCACGGTGTTTATCGGCTATGAGCAGGGCACAAAAGCATACAGATTGTACGATCCAACATCAAAGAGAATTTGTGTCTCACGTGATGTGGTGTTTGAGGAAGGAAGAAGATGGGACTGGAACACTGCTAGTTTGCCCAGACATGGTGATATTGAAGAATACTTTGTGGTACACATTGAACCAGAAGTAGAAAATTCCACCTCTGTTGCTCCAGTACAGATTCAAATTGAAGAACACGCAGCTCGGACACCAGGATCAGGGGGTATGGGAACTCCAGGAAATTCAGCTGTGTTGGCTGATGCAGGAAGCATAGCCACAAATCAAAGTAGTGTGGCAGAAATGCCTGAATCTACTCAATTTGAAACTCCGCAAAGTGCATTGAGAATGCGTTCTCTTGATGAATTGTATGATGAGACATCTCCAAGCTGGACTCCTATTGATATGGATCATGTCCAGCAGCTAGAATTGTGCATGCTCGGAGAAGATGAACCAACACATCATACTAAAGCCTTAAAGCATGAAGCATGGAAGGCTGCAATGAAAGATGAATTAAAATCAATTGAAGACAATGAAACTTGGGAATTAACCTCACTTCCGGCTGGTGCTCGTCCTATTGGTCTGAAGTGGGTTTTTAAACTCAAGAAAGATGCTGCAGGAAATACCATTCGCCACAAGGCACGACTGGTGGCTAAAGGGTATGTGCAACGACGAGGAATTGATTTTGATGAGGTGTTCGCACCGGTAGCAAGGCTGGAAACAGTACGGCTACTCATTGCAGTTGCAGCTCAGGAAGGATGGGAGATACATCATTTAGATGTGAAATCTGCTTTCCTAAATGGGGAGTTAGAGGAGGAAGTCTATGTGGTGCAGACTCCAGGCTTTGAGCAGAAGGAAAGTGAAGAGAAAGTATTCAAGCTAAGAAAAGCTTTGTATGGGTTGAGGCAAGCACCTAGAGCATGGAACATTAAGTTAGACAGAAGCTTGATCTCATTAGGATTTGTTCGAAGTCCACTTGAACATGCTGTCTATGTGAGAAGCTCTGGAGGTGCTCGGCTACTAGTTGGAGTATATGTCGATGATCTGGTGGTCACCGGCTCAAACATTGATGAAGTGAAAAAATTCAAGAAACAAATGCTTGATTTGTTCAGCATGAGTGATCTAGGATTGTTGTCTTACTATTTGGGAATAGAAGTTAAGCAATCAGAAGAAGGCATCAAGTTGAGCCAGACATCATATGCATCAAAAATACTGGAGAAAACTGGTATGCTGTAGAGCAATACTTGTCAAGTTCCCATGGAGCAAAGGCTAAAGCTAAGAAAATCTGGAGAAGGCAAGAAGGTGGATGCAACATACTACAGAAGTGTTGTGGGAAGCCTTCGATACTTGGTGAATACCAGACCGGACCTCGCGTATTCAGTGGGCATTGTCAGCCGCTATATGGAGTGTCCAACATCCCAACACTTAGCAGCAGTGAAGCAGATTTTGAGGTACATTCGTGGTACTCTTAACCTCAGTTGCAGCTATGTGCGCAAGAGTTCACAGGAACTGAATTTGCTGGGATATAGTGATAGTGATCATACTGGTGATACTGATGATTGCAAGAGCACTACAGGTGTGATGTATTTCCTTGGTGGATGTCCAATTTCCTGGTTATCACAGAAGCAAAAGGTTGTTGCTCTTTCATCTTGTGAGGCAGAATATATTGCAGCGGCAACAGCTGCTTGTCAAGGTGTTTGGCTGAGCCGTCTACTTGCAGAGATGACAGGAAAGGAGCCTGTGAAGGTGCAATTGTTGGTTGATAATAAATCAGCTATATCACTTAGTAAGAACCCAGTTCACCATGACCGAAGTAAACATATAGACACACGTTATCACTACATTAGAGAGTGTGTGGAAGATGGAAGAATTGAGGTTGAGTACACTACTACTGGAGATCAACTTGCTGATATTCTAACCAAGTCCCTTGGTCGTTTGAAGTTCCATGAGCTGAGAAGCAGAATTGGTATGGTGAGTATCTCTGAAGCTTGCCAAGATTAAGGGGGTGAATGTTAGAAGTTAATCTAGTCAATGTATGATTTAATTAATTGTTGATCATGCTCATGTGTTGATGCATGTTTGACTCCTGCCATGTGAGCCTGATGTAAGGTACATGCACATGTCGTGCATTGTGTGAGAGGACATGACACTGTGTGTCATGGCTGTCCATGCTTAGATCAGGAGCAGTACATTGTGAGTTGATGTGCTGCAGAGTTGGTAGGAGGAGTGGAGTGAGTCTCTGCTATGTAATAAGCTGAACCTTGCATTGGTTGCAAGTAGCACACAGAGCATTCGTTGCTGAAAAAGAAAAAGAAAAAGGGCATTTGTTGCCTGGAACCACAACTCGTGCGTGCCTCCTCTGACTTTCCTCCTTGCTCTGCTTCTCCTTTAGTTTCAACAAACACTTCGTGTGCGTGTGTAACCACAGAGAGAAGAGAGATCGAGGGACCTGTGACCAACAACGCCGCTGCCATCCATCACCTCGAGAGGCATGCGAGCCTGCTGTGAGGAGGCCGCCGCCGCCGCTGCCATCCATCACCTGGAGAGGTATGCGAGCCTCGCGTGCTCCCCTGCCCCACGCGGACATCAACCGTCTATTCACGATCAAAGGCTACAATGCATCATTGAATTAGAGGGCCTCCAGGTCGCTCTTCGGAGCAGCAGCCCGTTTAGTGTTGGGCCGGCCGAGACGCTTGAGGCAAAGTGGTAAAAAGGTTGCGGGGCACGCACAATGAAACGACGGGGCGATCCACAACGTTGAATGAGCTAATTGAACGGTTTACAGTGCCAAATCGCTGTGGAAGGGCCTAGGTGGCTGCGTTTTACTGTTTTTCAATATCATGGAGGAATCATCCAGGGAGCCCGGGGGCTCAATGTCAACATTGCCCTCAGGCGACCGTACTGTTTTTCTGGACAGCGGACTTGTGTCTGCCGCCACCGCCTCCTCAAGTGTCGTTTTAACGATCGCTTCGGTGGAATTGTGCGGAATTGAGTCTAAAACAACCCTGGAAAATTTCGTCGAATTCCGATGGAGGAATCTCTGGTAATCCACGATATACCGGAGCCATGTCAAATCTGGACGGGAATCTGGACGAGTTTAGGGCGTGGTGTCCAGCTTCTAGCTCGGACATCCTTTGGAAGATCCAACCGTTGATCGGCGGCGGAATTCCTATATCTACCACCCCTCAAAATTTCAGCTCGATCCGACCGTCCGAACTCCGGGAACCTTCCGATTAGTGCATCACTTTTCGGATCTGTTTTCTGCGCGAAAACGAATCCGACCCGAGTTCGTCTTTTTTATGAACGGGATTTCGGACAACCTTTTTGAAGGAAGTTTTGTATGGGGTATTGTGTTTTGCGAACACATCCCACTAACTTTAAAATCTTTCGAACATGATCTTCAACATCATGCTGGTGTCAAACCAGTCCGGCAATATTGCTCCACGATTGCCGACCTGCGCTAGACACGTCGTCACTTTGTTGAGCCGACCTCAACTTCTTCGGATCATCATCTCGGCAAGCCGAACAAGAGTCCGGCATCGCGAAGGATAAATCATCACCAACATCGCCGCCCACGGAATACACGGAGCGGGCATACCGGCATCGACCACGTCACGACCTGCATCGGCACGGCCGCACTACTTCAAGCTGGTGTCCATCACGCCGACCTACTTCGACATCTCAGCTGGACCGGGGGCTTCGCCATCTCTTCATCAACCTACTCCGGACACTTCGGCGTCACTAGCCGACCAGCTCCGTCACGTTAGCTGGATCGAGGGCTTTGCCTCGGCGAGCCAACCTTTGCCAGCATCGCCATGCTGTTGCTTGATCGCCCATCAGGCGATAGGTGTGCGGATCGAGTCCCAATTTTGGGAATCACCTTTCTTCGGATTGCTACAACAAATAAGCCAGGTGCTATTAATCCTAGTATTTTTTGCTTGTTAGGGTTCATTTTTTTCAATGAATTATTACTCTGGTTTGTCCGTCATATGTACGCGGGTCTATCAAATGGTGGCCGCATTAACGACGGTCGCATGGTGGTTCGGTCAGTTTCCTGGTGAACGCCGCATCCGGAACTCGAACCGACCTGTGAACTCAGGCCTTGCCATGCCTTTACCGCAACACGCCGCCGCCCGGCATCGACATTGACTTTGGCGCCAGGCCATATTTCTTTTATTACTCACTTTGCATAAATTATTTGTTATGCAATGAATTTTTTTTATTTTTATTATTATTACTATTATCTCCGGTTTGCACTATTTTTTGTGCACAGGAAAATGATCTAGCCGGACTATACCCTTTGGCGTCACCTCGGCTGGACAGGGGGCTTCGTCAACACTTCATTACCCCATGTCGGGGACTTCGGCATCACCCTGCCGTCCTGCATTGACCGTGCTATGTCACCACTTCAGAGTGCCGAGCTCTTTGTTCCGCCACCTCGGGACCGGCTCGGGGATGGAACCTTGTCCCGCATCAAGCTCGGACCGCGTCATCAATACCGAACACATTAACCAGCTAAGTTGTCTTCATGCTCAAAGTTTTAAATTTTTAACTTGTGTTCGGCTCGGCCAAGCATTATACTTTTCTAGAAAAAAGTCGCTTGTAAAAGTTTCCTTGTCCAAACTTTGTTTGTGACGCACAAATTCAAATACCCCGTTTACTTGGGGGCTTCCTTCATGAAGCTTTTTCCTCTTGCATATGGTTATACTTGTACGGCTTTGTTCCTTGTTCGTGTATTACGCCACAATATGCACCATATTGACTTAAGCGATTTGCAAGCTGGATTGCCTGGCTCCTGTGCTTACCCCTACGTTCCCGATTGTTCGGCTAGGGAGTAAAGGGAGCACCTCTGCGATTGTCACGATCGGGTCACCCGAGCCGGACCTCAGACTGGGTGAAGCCGAAAGCTAGCGCTCTTATTGTTTTCAATCATGATCGGCACACAACGGAACTCATGAGTACAAAAAATCTATTGCACAAGTCTCATAATAACAATGAGCACCGAAGAAAGGTATCGGTGGGGGTACTATTTTCTTCGAAGATGCTTCTTACTCTTCGCAGTAATATAGCATAAGTTCCCTGAGCGCGCTTTGTCTGTTACAGCCTTATGGCCTGATTGCCTGGTTATTGGAAACACCGTCGATATTCTCGACAGATGGAGTACATAACACTTTTCGGTCCTTGACCGAAGAGGGAGAAGCCGACGGTCGGTTAAGACGCGTTTAAAGTTCGGTTGAACATAGATATGATATAAGTACTTCGGTACATAAAATCATTCTTTTACCCAAGTCACTTGGGGGCTCTTATGTTAATTTGAGCCGTTTTATAATGAGTGTTTTTCTTCTTAGTCGTTGCAGAGTTTTTATTATTATTTATCACTCCTTTTTTCGACACAAGTGTGCGGTCACTAGATGGAGGAGCCTAATTTCTCTCTCAAAGCCGCTAGAGAGTTTAGTTTGCTAAACTGGCCTAGTAAGAAGTACTCCGCCTTCGGGATAGGAGGTTGAAGCCGTAGGCTGACCCGCTTGAAGTTTTGAGATAGGATGTGTCATGTTAAAGCACGGAAGAAAACCTTTTTTTTTTCTAAAATCCAATTTTCGGATTGGCACCGAACACTTGATCTAGTTCGGACATTAACCTTTTGAATAAGTTTTTTGGCTTTTCGAGCCCATGCCACTTTTAAACTATTTGTGTGTTTTCAGCACAAGTCTCGAAGTGCAACGCCGGACACCTTTAGAGATTCGGCAAAAACATTCTTGGATATTGCTATATATGCATCGGTTTCGAATTGTGTCTTCGGTCAATAGTTGGGTTGCCCGGCTCCTGCGCTTGCCTCCTATGTTCCGCTTTGTTCGGCTAGATGTGCAAAGGGAGAACCACTGTGATTGTGCTTCCAGCTCACATGGTTAAGCACCTCAGTGGAGAAAGCCGAAAACTGACTGTCACAATAAGCGCAAACTAGTCGGCGATCCGATGACGGTGTTAAACGACGGGCCATTCATAACAATGGTCGAAGTGTTTACGGCTTGACCTCGACTGTCGCCGAACACTACCGGGGGCTATTAACTAGCCTCCCAAATTAAATCCTCGGTATTTTACTCTTACATTGGAGCTGAGGTTTCATGATCATGCTTAGCATGACAACCCAAAGAAAGGAACCGATAGCGGGACTATTTTCTTTGGAAGACATTTCTTCTGTTAAACAGTAATATAACATGTCTCTCCGCGTACCTTTGTTTATAAAAACGTATGGCCAGATTGCCTTGTTTGTTGTAAATCTTTGCCCTCATAAAGGCTTTATAAAGTAGGACAAACACTCCTCGGCTATTGGCCGAGGAGGTGGAAGCCGATGGTCGGTCAACAAAGTTTTGTACAATGCGGATCCGAGTATTAATGACGTAAAGTACTTAGATACATAGAGTCATTACACATAATTTGTGATTTTACTATGGATATCGATCCTTAATTCGGCCTCCCGTGCACGCATTAAGGCTCGGGGGTACTGGGCTTCGGGCTTATTATTTACAAATATTAAAGGGGCACATCGATCCCCTGATCTGGTGTTGCCACCTGACCAGTGTCTTGGGGGCTACTGCATTGCCTGTTCTATGCAGAAAATTTTAAGTGCAATACAGTTTTCGAGGAGATTTTGATCCTCAGGTTGGTCGGCCGCACCCAACCTGAGTCTCGAGGACTGAGCACGTCGCTTATTGTGTCCCGAAGTATTCTGCCGAGCTAGGACTTGATCCTCAGGCCGATTTTGCAAATCAACCTGAGTCTCAACGGTTACTGGGATCAGCGGTCTTATGTCATCCTTCAGGTGCATCTCGGGTTTTAGACCGATACACACCTTGAGGGCTACTGGTTATATATCTCGTTAGAGAATAAATTGCATCAATAAAAAATATTGACCAAAAATTAGCCCATGACCGAGGTGCTGAACCACCTCGGAAGCAGTTCGGCATATAGCTCGGATGCAAGTGGCTAAACTCCTTCAAACTTCTTTGAACCAAGGTGATTTACGACACCTCGGATACAGTCCGGCTTGGAGCTCGGATACATAGTCCGGCGTTGGAGCTCGGATACAGTCCGGCGTTGGAGCTCGGATGCATAGTCCGGTGTTGGAGCTCGGATACATTCCGGCGTTAGAGTCGGGAAGCAGTCCGGCATTGGTGCTCGGCTGCAAGAGATACCTTGAATGGAGTCCGGCGTTAGAGCTCGGACGCAAGAGGACACTGCCTCCCGGGAACAACTCCGAACCCGAGGTGTGGCATAAAAATAACAAGGCATTGATAAAGGCCGAAAACTTAAAGGGGCTCCTCGGATACCCGACGTGTAAACTCGTCGAATGCATTTCGGCGATCCTCATTTTAGAAGATGAGAAGATTTGTTGAACCAGTTTTTAAGACCGGCAACCGAAGATGAAGAACAGTTCGGAAGAATCGAGGAGCGTCCCTAACTTGAAGACCGGTTCAGGGGGCTACTGACGGTGTCCTGGACTAGGGGGTACTCACCACGTCGTCTCCCGATCACTTGGATTGGGCCGAGGATCCCCATGGCCGTATACTCATGGGCCAGTCCGGACAGTTGCCGCATACAAGGAAGAATCAACAAGACTTGGCGATCAAGACAAGGACTCCTCCCCCACCGGCGTATTCGGCTAGGACTCTTGTTATCCTAGGCCTCTGGTGCATTATATAAACCGGGGCCAGGCTAGTCGATAGAGATGTACAACAACAATCATACCATAGGCTAGATTCTAGGGTTTAGCCTCTCTGATCTCGTGGTAGATCAACTCTTGTACTACCCATATCATCAATATTAATCAAGCAGCAGTAGGGTTTTACCTTCACCGAGAGGGCCCGAACCTGGGTAAAAACATCGTGTCCCTTGTCTCCTATTACCATCCGCCTAGACGCACAGTTCGGGACCCCCTACCCGAGATCCTCAGTTTTGACACCAACACCGGGTTTCGTTGCTCGCTGCGGAATCCTCCTCTGCCAGGCAGCGAAGATTCGGTGGGGTTTTTGTTTTGGGGGTTTGATTTTGTTCCTCCAAACTTTCCAACGTCTGTCTGTGTTGGTTTTGCGTTTACTTCTAAAAGTATTTTGGCCGCCATTCCTGTTTTCCTTTTTTTGCTGAAAATACCGCAATCCCTTCTTGTTTTGTTTTATTAACTTCTCTCCGGGAGGCAGATCTTGACAGTGTGACTTTTGGTGTATCTATTGCTGCAGGTAGATCGGAGCAGTATAAGAAATTTTCTGCCAAGGTTTGTTATTTGATAACAAGCACGCAGGCACAATGACTGCTGAAGTTGGGCAGCCGTTCAGTGGATGGTCACGCCCAGATTCGCCCTACAACGACCTCTGCACACAGGTGGTATCCTTTGCTTCGTTCAAAATCATTCCTCGCGTCACCTTTGGTTGCGTACCTGAATTATCAACATACATCTCATAGTTAAATGGCTCCTGATATCGCAGTGTTGTTGGGAAATATTTGAGATGTTAACATTGCATGACATAGTTGATGCTGCCTGAATCTTGTTTGTGTAGTTTCCTGTTGCGTTTTGAGGAGGCTAGATGGCGGTTAGTAATTTTGTTTTTATTCACTGCTGATGCAAAAGGTCAAATATTCTTATGACATAGGAATAGGAAATTTTCTTATGGTGAGACACTATTTGTACATTTGATTCGAAGTAATGGACCATAAGAAAAGGGGAGGAATTATTCCTTTGTATTGAGTTTCATAGGAAAAACAAAGGAATTTTACCATCCACTGAGACCTCTTTTTTACATTCCTATGCACAAACAACAAGGCAAAAGCTATAAGTAGCATTATATTAACTTTATCTTACATTCGCATAGGTTTTAACCTTAATTTGACCATGCTTTGTAGGATTCCTGTTTTGTTCCTATTCAATCGAATCAAACACCCAGTTTTGCAGATTCGTGTGTTTTTCACAATCCTTTGTTTTGCACATGCAATCCTATCATATTCTTGAGTTTTCCCTATTCCTGCATTTTTTTTAAATCCTGCGAATCAAAGAGGCCGTATAAGTTATATCTATACTAACCTCTCTGTATATGTTACTCCCTCCGTTCCAAAATAGATGACCCAATTTTGTACTAACTTTGTACTAAAGTTAGTACATAGTTGAGTCATCTATTTTGGAATGGAGGGAGTAGTTAGTTATTGTTTTTTCTGTTGTTCTAAATTTCTAATAAATTGAAATTCGTGAGTCTCTAATTTCTCTTTGTGTCTACTGACCAGGACGATTCAGTTCAGAAAATGGTGCTTGATCATGGTTCGGTATCATTTGGTAGATTTGCAGAAGAGTCTTTGTCATGGGAAAACAGATCAGTATTTGAACACAACAGACGTCATGAGGAGATAAGCAAACTCACACTGCCGCCCGCGCCGCCGCTTCCCTGTCGAGCGCGCTGTCGACAAGAGGAGTCAAGGCGGAGGTCGCCGCTCCGCCGTCGCCACCGGCTATGCCCTGGGTGACGCTAACAAGCTCCAGTGGCTCGGCCCAGTCCTGCACCGCATGGTACACCTCCTCCACGTCCGAGACGTCCTTCCCTGGTGCCCCTCTTCCCCTCTTGCTGGTGCTTTTCCTTGGGGTTCCCCTTCGTGGTGCTGACCATAGTGTGCCGTCCCGGTGAGAGACGGCAGGAAGAATAGGAAGCAGGGAGGGAGGGAGGGAGGGAAGGAAGACGAGATCGTGGCTGGTACGCTGCATCCATTCATCCAGGTTCGGTAACCTCCCCCCTCTCTCTCTCTTCCTCTCTCTGGCTCTCTTTCTCTTCGATCATATTGCCCTGAACAGATTGTGTGATCTTAAAAATACACATGTTTTTGGTTTATAACTTTTCTGCAATAGAAATACTCAACAGCAAATGATCATGTGTAAGAATGAAATATGTATCTCTGGGGATATATGCCTATGAACAAGTAAAATATTAGTTTTGTGTATTGACCTCTCCTCATACTACAGTAGCCAGTTGATTCATGTATTAAAAGGGTGAATACAATGTCCAGTGGCCTCGGCAATTGTTGCGTAGAAACTTTCATTGCTAATTGAACTGTAATTTGTCCAAATAATTATAGCAATGATGTGTTCGGTTTTTACTGGGTTCTGTACCAGCGATTCAATCCACCGTCAACTGGAAGCAGGGAGAGAAGTGGGGAGGAAGAGGAGATCGCGACCGGTGCACTATGTCTCCCATAGGCGATTGTGATGGGAGAATTGTATCCCCAACATCGTCCTCCAAGTCTGCATCTAATGTCGTTTGTTTCGTTGATATTTCTTTCATGAATGGCAAGCCACTTTTTGCTGTAGTGAATCTGTACATGCAAATTTTATTCATAGCGAACAAACGTTGCTGTTTTTACTTCAGTGTATGCGCACATTCTCTTCACCTGATTGCAGTGCATGTTTGTCTGAATCCTGTTGCTTTGTAGGTACTGATCGGTGTCACGGCTATGGTTGGCTGGGTGTTTCTTGGGTGTTCAGGTAACCAATCTGTTGTCTAACCTTTTCTTGGGTGTTTCTTGCAATTTCTGTTGAAATCCCATGTTTGTGTGTGTCTAATTTATAGGAGGGGTCTGCCCTTGCATTGTGTAATACTATTTGTTATACAGATCTTTCTGAGTTAGCATACTCTGTTTTGATAAGCCAACAAAAAAAGAATCACAACCGGTCCTGATATTTATGGGAAGTGGATCTCATGTTCCTTCTTTTGTTTCTTCTTGCCGAAAGGAGGATTTTTTTCCTCAGGCTGCAGTGACTCTATGTTGTATGAATTAAAATACAAAGTCGATTTGAAAAGTGTCGATCATTCATATGGCATTATTTAGATAAACAAACACATTATTCTGTATCCAACTATACAAATAAGTTTTGCTAAACTTGGCATGCACAACAACGATACCAGAGACATGTTCTTCTAATCCTAATAGCGAGTGCCAGGTGGATGTGCCCATTTTTTATGCAGTGTAGGTGAAAATGTAGGGAACCAGATAAAGAAGAACATAACTTAGTTGGCACACGGATGTAGTCCCATATGGTGAAACTGTTGCCCTCACATGCACAGTCCTCGTCTCTGATTGGATGCCATCTTTTAGGAGCACAGGACATAACATAAGAGAAGTTAATAATATTGATCACTAAAATTTGGATGATTAGAGCCTAACTGAATTAGTTTCTATTTTTTGCATCTCTGGCAATGAGTTTCTATTTCCTGTTTCACTTATGACATAGTAACTTCTCATTCTCTAGGTCTCAGAAATGCTGCTTGGAGGAAGCTCCTCGATGAGCTAGGCATCCCAGCTTGACGATGTGCCCATCGACCAGTACACCGCTCTTGGCCGGATGCTTTACAGGGCGCTGGCCATAGAGGCGGAAGAGGAGGTTGAGACATCCGCAGCGCTTGCTGCAGCAACCACGACCGCTGCATCGAAAGAGACGTACTAAATAAACTACCGACATATTCCTAGCTTTGTAAAGAAACAATGACTAGATTGGCAATCAACATGTGAATTTAATTGATAGCAGTGATTGATAAACTATCACTCAATACTATGGACTTCCAGGGGCCTAGAGGTCTTTCTCCGACCCCACAGAGGGCACGCCAATGGCCGGAGCATAGGAGGAGGCCCAGGCGGAGTGCGCCATCTCCATCGACTGGTATTAACTTGCATAGTAGTTCTGTTTAAGCTGCAGTTTTAGCTTCCTCCACTCTTTGCATTGATTAGGTTAATTCTAACCAATATATAGATATGCTCATATCATGTATATTTTCTTTGGCCAAAATATAGAGGAAGAAATCATCTTTCTGATGAACTGTTCCTTGCGCAGAATAATCACAATGCTTAAAAATATTGTTTTTGATATATACTCCCTCTGTAAACTAATATAAGAGCGTTTGGATCACTACATTAGTAATCTAAACGCTCTTATATTAGTTTACATAGGGAGTAGTATGTAAGCTCACAATTCATTTGGTTAAGCATATAGCCATCCATTTCATCTACAGAACAATCACAATCTACTTTCTCACTGAACCCTATGTTGCTTTATGTGTGCAACCATTTATTTTAAGTGACGCTTCATGCCTCGCATGATAAAGTGCTAAAACAACCAACATATAGACGGTAGGCTTGTGTTTCCTGGTCTTATCTTGATCTTCTGAATATATATTGGTTATCCCTATTTGGCTAATGATGTGATGATCATTCCACTCTTTTTTATGTTTTATGAGTTTTCTTCCACTTCCTGGCGACACTTACATACAGATTTACTGAAGTGGATGTCGTTGTGCCACAACTATGCGTTGGATCTCAAGGCTGGCTAGGGCATCCACATCATCCACTGCAGGGTCGAGGTCAGGGGTCTCAATATGAATGTATCTCTTCTGTTTATGCTTGCAATTCTTTCCTTCTCTGCATTGCACTCCAATTGTTTCCTTTGCTCATTTATTCTCATACAGATGCTTTGCGCTTAAGTGTCTATAACAAACTATGTCACCATTTCCTGCTATTAAGTATGATTATGCCAGATGTGAGCATTTACCATGTACTGTAATATCTAATGATTTAATCAATGTAAGATGAAGATTTCCAGAAAATATCAAGGATTGGGAGATGCATATTTAGGTCTGGAACTTTTATCTTTCCAAAACTTCTGTACATATAGCGACCTCTTCGTTTTTTTCCTGCTTCTAGGTGTTGGTGCTGGTTCTGACTTATTTACGATCACATTTATAAAGTGCTATTCCCCTTCATCTCATGTTTCTATTCTAACCCAAGTAACTGGTTGTGTTGTGGACGGTGTCACCATAACCATATCGATGGTCCAAGCCCCTTTCTCGTGTTTTTGTTTCCTAACCTACAGGCTGTTGTGCTCGAGTTGATGAGGCATACTCGCATAAATGGATTGAGAATCAAAGGTATGTCCCCCTTTGTCATATTTGCTTTGTGTTTTTCTGATTTTTGGGCTTCGATGAGTTTTCAATGCTGGTATAATGGCGAACAAGTAACTTTGTGAAGAGAGGCATATAAAACAGAGGTGTTATGCATAAAAGATGAGTAATGAAGTCGGTTAAAATTCGTTCTGACATGATTAATGGATAAGCCTTTAATCGAGAGACAAAACTAAGTTATTGAATTTTCTTAAGTGTTCATGTCAAGCATATGACCTTGCTAAAGGCTACATACATTGAGTTTATGTCAGTGTATCAAAACTTATCAAAATTTGGATAAAGTTTGTGCCATCCAGAGGGTCATGTATGGTCTAGCTTTGTAGTACATATCTTAATTACTGTAAAAATAGTCGTCTGTGATGTGTAACTCCTTATGTTAACTATGCCATGATGGGGATAGAGAAATTAAGCAAACTTATTTATCACAATATGTGTTGCCTCATCATAGGGATAACCCAGTACTGTAGCTTCCCTAAAGTATTTCTGAGCCAGGCCTTGCAGAGCTGTTTCGTTTTATGAAAGCATCATCATGGGCGGTTGTAGTTACATTACCTCCTTCACACTTGCATCCACCATCAATAAAGTTAGCACTCCTCTTTTTGCCACATACTCCCTCCGTTCCTAAACATAAGGCTTTTTAGAGATTCCAATACGGACTACGTATGGAGCCGTATTGGAATCTCTAAAAAGCCTTATATTTAGGAACGGAGGGAGTAAAAAGTAAGTCAATATGGCACTCCCAAACCAATTAGCATGTTTGGGTTGATAGGTACCGTGAACCTGAAGCCGCAGATATAGGATACATATAGCAGAGAAGCTATATTCTTTTACAGGGTGCTACAAATGTAATTCTTCTACTGTGAGATTCTTTCTGCATTTGTGTGAATTACTCTTTCTACACTCCCTAGGTGAGTTGTTTGAACCTTGGATTTCTTGTGTTTCTTACTGATTTATTCTTGTAGGATTAAAGTGGATGCTTCCTGAAACTATGGGGGTCCAGTCCTCCTGCTAAATAATATATGTTACTACCTTTTACTATTCAGTAACACCAAATGTTGGAACATTCTTTTATCTTTCTGTCAGCTCTAAATTTTTCATCCTGAAAGCCATATATTGTTCATTACTGGGTTGGCTAAGACGAGACTAAGTGGGGTGCGGCAGGCTGCCCTTCCTACCTAAGCGGCGTGACGTGTAAGGATTTAATCAAGGAGATAACCCGGTCGAGCTATCAAGTATTAGGCTATAGCCTAACGAAGTAGGTTTATTATCTCGCATTGCATCTTGCTTGATCAAGACATGTCACGACCTGGTTATTGTATTTGTTATGTTAAGATGGATTATATTGGCTTGCTTTTGGACTGAAGTCTTTTGTAATTGTCTGGATCAACTGATATGTACAAAATATGTATAGCTTTTTTTTGGGCTGAAGCCTTTTGTTGTTTCATGGACCAATTGGTATGTACTGAATGTGTATGTATCGATGCAATGCTTTTGATATTAACTTGATATTAGATTGATAAACACAACTACATTATATTATTTTTTATATTTTGTATTACCAGTTTGGATATGACTATACCCAGCAGCAATGCTGCCGGGTGCGGCAAGCCTCATTTCCTACCAAGTACAATACAATAGCAAGCCATCGCCTCATTACTTCTGACGAGCTCAACACATACAATACAATAACAAGTGTTCTGAATCTACACCCCCAATGAAGTGAATGAAAGGGAATCGAACCGTTGTAACACGCCGTGAGTTCAATAAACTTGGATTATGAAGATCCATTTTCCTGTTGAAAAGAGATAGATATCCCTCATGCCCCTTATAGCTTGCTACGATTCGCGAGTTCTTGCTTCAGCTGATCCCTCAGGACCCTTCTCAGCAGCTTGTTTGAAGCAGTTCTCGGGAACTCCGGGACGATTTTGACGTAGCTCACCTGTCAGGACGAACAAACGATCTCAATTCCCTCATTATGGATGCGCCCATCTAATCATCTGAACTGAACGTCAGAAAAGAGAAGCTCTTACCTTCAAAAGGGGATTGAAGTTCTTCTGGATGGCTCTCTGGAACTTGCTCTTCAGAAGATTTGCATCGCATGTTGTGGATCCATCTTTTAGCACTGCCAATATAGCCAGTTGTTCTGGTCCCCCGCCAGAAGGTTTGATGCTAACAGCTGCTGTTTCTAGCAGACCCTCATCAGCTCCATTACAAACCCGTTCGATCTCCACTGAACTTGTCTGGTCAGGCAAGAGCAATATTGAATTGGTTTCATGAGATGCAAGAGTCATGACATCATACTGAAAACAATGAAGGGGGAGCTTCAACCTTAATCCCTACAAGATTCATAGTGTCATCTGCTCTGCCCTGTACGATATAGTAACCACCTACTGTCCTCTGGATTATATCTCCATGTCGTCGGAGTTGCTGCAGTAGAAATACCGTTACAACATGTGAGCTTTCACCATTCTGGTTATTACTGATAACTTTTAAAAGTATGTAGTCAGATTTATTTGATTAGTTCAGCAAAGGGAACATTGACTCAAATGTTGCTAGTACTTTTTTGTCATAGAACACTTATCATTGCAACTTATATCAGAGTACAATAGCATGTCTAAATCACATATTTGCTTCTCATCTTCTCGGTAGGGCTCCACTGGAAAACTTGGAGAACATACTGATTTTACAAAGCTTAAAAAGTTGACTGCTGCAACTGTCGAATATCTTCATAATTTTGTCAAGCAGTTTAGATATAAAAAAATGAGGTAAGCGAATCCATACCCGTCCTCTGTAAATGGGCATTCCATCAAAGTAAACCTTATCGTGGTCAGCATTGAGAAGCCGATTGGTAGCACCAAAATATAAAGGGAAGAGACCTACTTCTCCAGAACAAGGTACATCATCAGGCTGTCATAGCAAACGTCAAATGCCTATGCAGCGAACGCAATCACCAAACTTAGAATATTGGACGAACAATACTTACATATGGATTTCCCTGTTCATCGAGTATGACAAACCCAGTGGACATTGATGCACCACTGAAAGCTCCAAAATCTTGTGGGTCCAAAAGTCTCCCTTGAATGTATGAGGATGCCAGCTCTGTGCCCCCACAGCACTCAACAATGGGCTTGTAACAGGTACACGAAGATAGCCACAGATTATCATCAATATCAGAAGCCTCCCCTGTTGTAGCAAGTACCCTGCGATTATACAAATTTAGCTTCTTTAGCGGATCTTGTGATGAAGTTTAATGCTTTCTAACAGTGTAAGTAGCAACTTGCCTGATTTTGGTCCAGTCTAGACCTTTAGTAAGATTCCCTGCCTTCCAAGACTTCACCAAGCTAGGCACAGATCCTAATACACTCACACGGGCATCCTGCAATTTGGACATATCACGAAGCGCATGAGTAAAGAGCAGTTTATACTCAGCTTCTAATATAATATGCAGGGACTTTTTGATAAAATCCTACCTGATTCATTCAGAAGAAAAAGCTCTATGATGCATAGAAAAAAAACTTGGGAGAATAGACAAACTATGAAGTTAATTAGGTAGCCAGTAAGCCTTATCTATACCAGATTCAAGCGAAGTAATGGATACAAAAAATAAGAACAAGGCCAAGGCTTTCTTTAACTAAAAAGATGGAACAATGACAAATCGACTTTAGCAGTTTAAACCAAGAGATGGCGCAAAATAGGCCACACCTGCACAAATTTGCAGAAACCACGTCCAAGTGGAGAACCATGATATAAGGCCAATGTTGCACCATTTAGAAAGCATGAGAATATTTGTATAGGTCCCATAACCCAACCCAGATTTGTAGGCCACAAGTCTACGTCCTTTGGTCGAAGATCCAAATGTGCCCAGGTATCAGCTGCACATCTTATGGGACAAAGTTGTGTCCACGGTATAACTTTTGGCTCTCCTGCACCAGAAGTAAATAGAACAGATCAAATCACACGTGAAGTTGTGAACGTGAGAAACGGTGCAACCAGAGATTAAAGGAAATTGTGTCAGAAACTCAAGGCAGTGTTTACCAGTTGTTCCTGATGAAAACAGTATATTAATTAACGCGTCTGCAGATTGATAAACTGGAGAGTACATGGATGACCTGCAAATCCAAGACATGTAGCTCCCATGTTGGTCACATCACAAAATCACCTCTGTTTTGCAATGTGGGTATTCAAATTTTCACGAAAAGAAAGCATCTGAATAGAGTCGTTTATTTTGAGTGACATGGAAGGATCATTTGCTGCATACCTCCCAGCAGCACGAGAAAGAAAATCTTTCCAGGACATATCACCATTCCTTGGTGTAACTCCAAGACTATCTCCAGTTGCAGGAATTACAATAGCTTTAGCTGAAGTCCCTTCCATGACACGGCTGAAGAATATAATTTGATATATTTAGTTAAGTGCTGAGAATTGTTCTGTGATAGTTCAGTACGTTCATGCAAAAAGGTATAAATGAAACATAAATTGTTACATCAATGCAAAATGATTATTTTCACAAGCTGTGATCCTGCTAAATAACTGCAATTTTCTTGTTAAAGCTGAGCAAATTAAGTTACTGAAACACATATATTAACTAAATAATTTGATCCATCGTATACCTGTAAAGTGGAAATTTCTTCCCTCCCCTAATTATGAAATCCTGAAATCCTGTGGAATTAGTATAAGCACTACTATAGTACTGATGATCGTAAGACTTGCTGCTTGCTACAGTCGAACCTGAGTAAAAATTGCCTTTGCTTTTGCGACCCTCATGCGATTGCCAATCTCCTGGGCTGCAAAACTGTCTGCTATTCCCACAACAACAAAGCCTCCAAGGATGATTGCCAAATAAACAATAACTGCATTGCACGTCATTGGCATGTCTATTGCAATCCGGTCACCCTTTCGGAACATGGTATCAAGGGCATTTGCAACAGTCCTGAAAATACCAAAGCAACAAAAACCATTATGATGAAATTGTACAATAGAACAGAAGAAAAATAAAGGTTTCTGCATGCCCCCAACTCTTAATTTGTTAAGAAATGCATACATCACTTGGGTGCGAAGCTCCTTCAACGACATACGATTCACTGGATAATCGCCAAAGCCCTCATCCCTCCAGACAATAGCCATGCAATCATCTGTCCTGTTCTGGGAAGGCCAAGGTAGCAGACAACATTCGGCAATGTTGAGCACCGCACCGGGGAACCATGACCCTCCCTTCTTTGATTTATCTGACGCATTTAGAATCGTCTTTGGTTCTCGTACGAACTTGACGGAGAGCTCCTTCAGCACCAGTTTCCAGTAGACCTACGCAATGATCACCTAGGAGGCTATTATAAAGAAATAAAACTTTGAACTGATGTTCTAGTTATCCACTTGTTCTGTCTGTGAAGTAAATTCCAAATTTAGAAAGAAAAATTGACCTCCTGATTCTGAACAGAGAATCTGTGGAAGAGGCCAAAGCTTGAAATTGGATCCTTATATGATGCTCCTAACAGCTTGGGGCCATTCTCTTCCATCACTCTCCCAAGATTTGTTTGCTTACAATCAGTCCTGCAACAACCATGATAACTGTCTCATGAAGTAAATTATATATACACCAATCATCATATCACACAGTAGTGTTAAATGATGCGAATCCATAGACGAGTCTAGTGTCAAAAACGCTATTATATTACGGGACGGAGGGAGCAGTACCAAAATAGCACTACTATCTTACTGTTGTTGTTAGACTCAAATGTTGTTAGACTAAAATACTGGGTTAAATGGAAGAACCATAAGCTTAAGTGACTCGTGGAATTAGACTAGCAGTCACTTTCACCATTGATGAGCCATTGATTGCTCTTGCTCCCACTACCCGATTGGATCAAACAGTTGGTAGCAAATTAAGCGCCGGGAGAGAAGCCCTGTTCAGCTGTGCTTCCAGGGGGAAAAAATGGACGGCGGCCGGCGACTTACGGAGAGGGGAACCAGTAGGGCGGCGGGCCTCTCTGGGGCTCTGGGCGCGGTCCCAGCCGGCGTAGACGGAGTAGTACACCAGCTGGTGGAGCGCGTGCGGGTGGTCCGGCCGTAGCACCACCGCCGCCACGACCGCCGCCCACGCAGCGGCCGCGTCCGCGCCGCATTTGCCGGTCGCCGAGCGGAGCGCGGCGAGGAAGGCCCCCGCGTCGGCCGCCCTGAGCCCGGCCGCCTCCACGTCGCCCGCCCGGATCTCCCCGACACTGCCCCTCGCGGTCGCCGCCATGCCCCGCCTGCTCGGCTGCTCGCTCGCTCTCCGCCGGCCTCACGGCGCACGGACTTGGCAGGTCTGACGAGGATGGCAACGGAGAAAAGGCTCGGCTTTGGCGAAATGCACGTTCTGGGCAAGGACGGCGTCCACTGGCATGCTTATACCACCATCTATCTGTCTCTCGATCAACAAACTGCATTCATGTCATCTTCTAGTACTCCCACAGTTTACAGGGCACACTAAAAAAATCTCTGGACCAAGGTGGTTAGTGATTGGCTGTATCAAATAGCATCGGTTGTCAACTACGAGTCTACAATACCTAATTAGGTTGGTCATAGTGGGAATAACATAGGTAGTAACATAGATGCCACATAAGCAAAAATGTTGATGTGGCAAGTAGTTAATGAGAATAGAGGCAAATGAAGTACCTCCGTTTCAAAATAGGTGACCCAACTTTGTACTAAAGTTAGTATAAAGTTGGTTCATCTATTTTGGAACGGAGGGAGTAATATGCTACCATCACATAGCGCTTTCCAATGCAAAATGAGCCTACAAGACAATAAATGAACATGTGTATGTTACTACACATATGACACTTCCTACTATAAGGGTAGTAACATAGAGGGTGCTTGGATACGTTTTAGAGGGTGTTTGGATCCAAGGGACTATTTTTAGTCTGACTAAAAATAGTCTTTTTTAGAGGCTAAAGTTTCAAGCACCCCTGACTAAAGAGAGGCTAGGACTAGTCTTGAGGCTAAAAAAATTTTGTCATAGGAAACCTACTAAAATATGTATTAGCCCTCTCTCTCCTCATTTAATTCCTCTCCTTTAACACATGCGAGTTCTGGATTGGAGGGTTTGGAGGATAAAAGAGACTAAAATCCCATGACTAAATTAGTCCCGTGACTAAAAGTAGTGGGACTAAAACTTGCTAGCCTCACCCATGCTTGGATCCAAATATTAAAGAGACTAAAATCAAGTTATTGAGCGTTTATTATCCTCCAAACCCTCCAATCCAGAACTCGCCTGTGTTAAAGGAGAGGAGTTAAATGAGGAGAGAGGATTAATCTACATTTTAGTAGGGGTACCCTGACTAAAAAAATTTAGTCTCAAGACTAATTTTAGCCTCTCTTTAGTCAGAGGTGCTTGGAACTTTAGCCTCTTAAAGAGACTATTTTTAATCAGACTAAAATAAGTCCCTTGGATCCAAGCATCCTCGTAAAGTAGTAACGTATGCATGGAATTAATGCGCAGTGACCAGCCTTAGTGAAGAAATTAATGCGCAGTGATTAAACAAGCAGTTATAGCACATGCATTCGTGAAGGAAAAGGACCGTATGCATGGAATGCAGCATAAGTGCCTCAAAACGGCCTAACTAACTTGACATTAATTGCCCACATGCCTTAATACTCTCATATTCTGAAAATGCATAAAAACCGTGACGGAAGGAGTACTACCTCCGTCTTGGTTTATTAGTTTTTGTTATATTCAATGCCAAATTTTGATCATAAATTTAACTAACAAAATGTTCGTACATACAAATTCAACGATATAGTTTTGCTGACATGCGTTAACAATTTGTTAGTCTCTCCCTTCGTAAACTATTATAAGAACAAAGTAGTGATGTAAATGCTCTTATATTAGTTTACAGGAGAGTAAATCTTTGATCAAAATTTGGCATAAATTACAAATTGGACCAATAACCAGAATGGAGGTAGTAGGTAATTTTCGCCTCAGATACACCAGGTAGTATTCCACACCAGTGCTCACGTATTGGAACAAGTCTGGTCCTGGACTGGAATTTTGCATTTGCCTGTCTGGGTCGATCACGGTCCCAGTACCTCGCTGGCAACCAATCTGGCCCTGGTTGCATCAAGTACCAGTCTTGGTACAAGACATGGACCACCCATTTTGAGGCAACCAGCCAGTCCCTCTAGCATTTCACACTGATCTGAGATTTTTATTTTTGATGTAAAACACGGCGCCTCAATATTAGTTATCTTTTTTTATTGAGTTTTTTCTAAATTTTATATATTATATCCCCTATTTATCATTTATCCGAAATAGTTAGGACGCTGATAACGCCCACACATGTGGGCATTAAAGGGGTCTGGCCACACGTTTTGTGTGGTGTCTAAGAGAATCAGCCAACACGCCTACGTGTGGGCAAACAAGTAATGCCCATACTCCTTTTTTATTGCCTCGTGGCCCCTCCCACACGCCTACGTGTGGACAAAATCGATAACCCCCACATGCACATACTCACGGTCGCGCACGCTCCGCGTGACAGTCATCACACGTCCCGTAGTTGCCATGGTCCAGACCCTCTTCCATGTTCATTTAATTGCAGTTGCCATGGTTGCTCAACTGCAGTTGTCATCTCAGATCAAGTGCCAGATGCCATTTTTGGACAACTGCAGCTGCTGGCATGTATAGTCTGGTCTACTACAGTTGTCATGATTTGAAAAACTTTAGGATTTGCCACCTACTAACACTAGGCAGTTGCCATGTAGCACTACGAAAAAGGCATGGCAAAAAAACATGTTCGGGTAAAGAGGGAGTTGTCATCTGCTTACAAGCAACTAGGGCAGTTGCCATGTACCATGCAGAACACATGGCAACTCGAGGTAAAAAGAGAGAGTTGTCATTTGCTTACAAGAACGCTAGGTCAGTTGCCATGTACACTACAAAACACATGGCAACTGACAATTTTGGGTGTGGGAGAAAAGACGGACGTGTGGGCGAACTGATAAACACCCACTCACCAGCCCTTCTGCGTGCGTGAAAACTGACGTGTGGGCGAACTGCTAAACGCGCACACCTTAGCCACTCCGCGTGGTGAAACGGGCGTGTGGGTGACCGCATGAATGCTCACACACCAGCCCATTACTACGAAATCTGCTAGAACACGCCAGGATTCGTGCGAGAATGGTTGGATGAGGATTCATGCGTGTGGACGAGTTGCCAGACGCCCACACGTGTGGGCGTTAATATTTCCTAATAGTTACTCCCTCCGTCTCAGTTTACAAGTCCTACGCGTATACATAGATTGCCAATTTGATCATCCTAATATAAACTATATAACACAAAATATATATCTTTTGAAAACAGAACATGATATATTTTTTGTAATATATTATTTGTATTAGGTTGATCAAATTGACGACCTAGGAGTACGCGCACGCCTTGTAAACTGAGAGAAAGGAAGTATATCTAGTTCATTTGTCTCTCTGATAGTCTTTATGTACACATCATTTTTTTTTTTTAAATATGTCTATCATCTCTGATAGTCGATCATCTGTTTCAATAACAACACGCGTGGCCCACCGGCACCTACATCCACATGCACATTTATACCTCTGATCGGGACCCCGCTAAGCGAGATCGTTGTATCTGGCCCGGTATTGACCAGTTCACAGCTGCCACGCCGCTTGCCCGGCACACCGCCGTTCGCCTTCACGCTTCCGATGCGTGCCAAATTCACAAGGAGCCGAAGTCATCCAAGTATTCAGCCAGGTATGCAAATCTGAAGATCACCAGCAGTCCCCGATCCCCATTTCCGATCCATACGTAAGTTCGTAGCAGCCTCTACTGTCAAATTGCCATGGTCGCTCAGTTCACCGCACATAACCAGTTCCTCCCCAACCCCATGATTTGACTGTTGCCGTTTAGCAATAACTAGCAAAAGAGTCCGTGCGTTGCAACGGGAAAGAAAACATGACACACGTTCTTAACCCAACAACCATCACTCAAGACCACAATAGGTTCATCTTCTTTATTTTTGCGAGGCATCATATTTGTGTTGCTGCTTATCCTTCTTCTCATCCTCGCCGGTGATGGTCTCGGTGTTCACACAAAACAAAACAAAAATGTGTTTGAATATGGTTAATCCTAAGGCGTCTCTCTCTCTCCCTCTCTCTCTCTCTCTCTCTCTCGCTATTTCTCACTCCCGCGATGAGAAATCTATTGTTTTCCACTATGACATTTTTTAGAGGTATGCATGTGTAGTTAGCGATGTTTTCTTTTCCCTATATGGTTATAGTCGGGTGTTTATTTGCAATCTGGATCACCGCCGGTATGAAAAAAATGGATCTTGCGCTATAAATTATAAGTTTGCTTTCAAAACAATATTTTAAAAATATTTAAAGGTAAAATTAACAACATATTTAGATTCCACACATTTTTCTAATAAAATTTCATATATAATATGTAAAAATCGAAGTTGCGGTCTAAAAGATACGGATAATTTAGAAAATCATTTGTTTGACTTAAATATATTCCAAAATAATATTTAAAATACTTAACAGGTAAGAATAATCTCATATTCATATTCTATATATTTTTCTAATCAAATTTCATATATAACATGTTTAAATCGGAGTTACGGTTTAAAAGATATGGATAATTTAAAAAAGCATTTGTTTGACTTAGATATGATCTGCGGATGAATTACCTAAAACATCAGGGGGGGTTCGAAAAATGTAAAATAACGGTTCGGGTGTGACTTAAATCCGGACCGTGGGTTAATTTCATCAAAATACAGGGACTTTTCTAAAAAAATCTATGACGGACGACCGAAACCCAATTTGCTTTATTATTAGGTAAAGATTTTTTTTGTTTCCATCATTTAAATATGCATCCACATGTTTTACCAGATACAACAGAACAGCAGCAAGCACGGATGTTGTTAGAGTTGTGCCGAATATAGTGCACAAGGTAGGTTACAGTTGGACTTGTAGTTGTATTGTGTTTAGATAGGATATGGAGTCATGTCCAAGTAGGACACTTGTATCCTAGGCCTCTCTTATATAGCAAGGGTAGACACACGATGTAACATATGCCAACATAATAGCACCGGAACGCAGGGGAAGCCGGCGGCATGTGCCGGTGTCCAGGGCGACCGGGTGCGGTATTGTGACGGTGTCACGGGGAGGAGCGCCCGTAGTCAAGCCCCGGGGATGTAGCCATATCGGTGAACCTCGTTAACAAATCTCGGTGTCATACTCGTGTGATTGCTTGATCCTCGGATGATCGACGGAGTGCCTCGGATTTATTCTAACAAGTGGTATCATGAGCAAGGTTCGAAGAAGTTGATGTTTATTGATCTAGAGGAGAACACGCGAAAGCTGTCAACGGATCTGACGAGATGCAATTGTGTGTGATTGGAGACATGGCAGCGAAGTTGTTGCGTTGGTGGATCAAGGTTGCTCGAGTTGAAGATTCATGTCGGGGGTTGGGTGCGACATATGCCAATGGATGGCTTATCATGGTGGGAGCGAGTAGAACGTCGCCGGTGCCTGGAAGCGGGATAAGGCGTAGACACGAACGCCGGCGTACTTTACCCAGGTTCGGGGCTCTCCTAGGAGATAACACCCCTAGTCCTGCTCTGCGGGGTCTTCGCATGATCACTAAGGCACAAGTGATACAATGGTGCTCCTCGAGTTGTGCGCTAGAGGCAGAAGGAGGCAAGGCTAGCTCTCTTCCGGCTCTAGGGGGTGGCTAGTTCTAATGGAGTGGGAACCCTTTGCATGGGTGGCCTGGGGGGTTTATATAGGCCTACCCCCCAGGGGTACAATGGTAATCTGGTCGGCTGCTGGGCCCGGCCGTCATGTCTCCAGCCTCCGGCTTCTCCGCCGATCGATGGGGCCCGCCGCCTGGTGGGCCCCGCCGACTGGTTGGTGGCTGCTCACTGTAGCCGTGTCGTTGGTGACGGGGGCTTGGTCATCTTAGCATGGCTATAGTCCCGCCGCCTGGTGGGAGGACACTGTAGCCACACCTGATCTTATCAGCTTAATGGCGTGCTCGCCTCAGGACAAGGGTCGGCCGCCTGCTGGAGGTCGGCCCCTCTCTAATCCGCCTGGTTGAGCTTCCGTCGTCTTCCTTGGGGTCACTGCCCGATAGGGCCCGCCTCTGGCAGGCCGTACCGACAGGCCGTCGTGGGGAATAGGGCTTCGCCTGCCCGGAGCGACGTCAGGGTAGATACGGCATAGTGCTCCATCGTGCGGAGATCTCCGTCTGTACGGAGCACTGTAGCCACGCCCGTCTCGAGCGTGGGAGGCGACGTGCTTCACTGTAGCCATGCTTTGACTTGTACTCTCGATGGGAGCTCGGCCGCCCCGTAGTCGTGAGGTGGCCGCCTGCCCGTCGCCGCCCTCTCTGGAGGGAGGCCGCCAGGAGCCGGTCACCCGGAGTGTCGTAGTCCTGGGTCGGCCGCCCTCTGGCAGTCGGCCGCTGAGCCAGCCGGCCCCAAAGGGCGGAGCTTCAGCTTGGGGCCCAGCTAGGCGGAGCTGGACCAAAGTCTTGATAAATCCAGGGACTCGGGTGAGCCTACCCGTGGCCCATTACTCCGTCAGTAGTCCCCGAAGCCGGTGAGGCACCGCGGTCGAGGGGCTGCGAAGCCTCAGCGGCTTCCCTCCTTACCGGGCTCCGGGAAGGTGTCGGTCTGCTGTGCCTCCAGCCCAGCAGGCGGAGCTCACATTGTTGGTTTTTGAACTTCAGGGCGGGAGATAGGTGGCGTGTCTGCTAAGCTTCCCAGGCCGCCGCCTGCCACGGACGCGCCACGCGGCGCACGTCAGCCTGGTCAGCCTGCCATCCCACGTTTCGGACGGGACGTGACACAGGGTCGGGCCCGCCACTACCGTGACTCGGCAACTGGGCGGATCCACTGTGCCGAAGGGGACGGTTGCCATTCCCACGATCATTTACGACATGGTAAATGCGCGCGGGAAACGGGGGCCGGGGGGACGTGGGCGCAGTTAATCCCATGACCCCACGTCCCGTCCCCTCGGCTTCATAGCCCGGGCGCTATAAGTAGGAAGGGGGGAAGGTGCGGCAAAGCTCTCGCGCCCCCTCCCACTCTTCTTCTTCCTCTTTGAAGGAAATATGCCCTAGAGACAATAATAAAGTTATTATTTATTTCATTATTTCATGATAAAAGTTTATTATTCATGCTAGAATTGTATTAACCAGAAACATAATACATGTGTGAATACCTAGACAAACATAGTGTCACTAGTATGCCTCTACTTGACTAGCTCGTTAATCAAAGATGGTTAAGTTTCCTAACCATAGACATGAGTTGTCATTTGATTAATGGGATCACATCATTAGGAGAATGATGTGATTGACTTGACCCATTCCGTTAGCTTAGCACTTGATCGTTTAGTATGTTGCTATTGCTTTCTTCATGACTTATACATGTTCCTGTAACTATGAGATTATGCAACTCCCGTTTACCGGAGGAACACTTTGGGTACTACCAAACGTCACAACATAACTGGGTGATTATAAAGGAGTACTACAGGTGTCTCCGAAGGTACATGTTGAGTTGGCGTATTTCGAGATTAGGTTTTGTCACTCCGATTGTCGGAGAGGTATCTCTGGGCCCTCTCGGTAATGCACATCAGTATAAGCCTTGCAAGCAATGTGACCAAATGAGTTGGTTGCAGGATGATGCATTACGGAACGAGTAAAGAGACTTGCCAGTAACGAGATTGAACTAGGTATTGGATACCGACGATCAAATCTCGGGCAAGTAACATACCGATGACAAAGGGAACAATGTATGTTGTTATGCTGTTTGACCGATAAAGATCTTCGTAGAATATGTAGGAACCAATATGGGCATCCAGGTTCCGCTATTGGTTATTGACTGAGAATAGTTCTAGGTCATGTCTACATAGTTCTCGAACCCGTAGGGTCCGCACGCTTAACGTTACGATGACAGTTTTATTATGAGTTTATAAGTTTTGATGTACCGAAGTTTGTTCAGAGTCCCGGATGTGATCACGGACATAACGAGGAGTCTCAAAATGGTCGAGACATAAAGATCGATATATTGGAAGCCTATATTTGGACATTTGAATCGTTCCGGGTGAAATCGGCATTTTATCGGAGTACCGGGAGGTTACCGGAACCCCCCGGGGGGTTATTGGGCCTACATGGGCCTCGAGGGAGAAGAGGGAAGGAGGCAGGAGGGGGCCGCGCGCCCCTCCCCTTCCTAGTCCGAATAGGACAAGGGAAGGGGGGCGGCGCCCCCCCCCCCTCCTTTTCCTTCCCCTCTTCCTCCTCTTTCCCCCCTTCTCCTATTCCAACTAGGAAAGAAGAGAGTCCTACTCCTGGTGGGAGTAGGACTCCCCCCTTGGCGCGCCCTCCTTGGCCGGCCGCCTCCTCCCCCCTGGCTCCTTTATATACGGGGGCGGGGGGCACCCCATAGACACACAAGTTGATCTACGGATCGTTCCTTAGCCGTGTGCGGTGCCCCCTCCACCATATTCCACCTCGGTCATATCGTCGCGGAGTTTAGGCGAAGCCCTGCGCCGGTAGAGCATCATCATCGTCACCACGCCGTCGTGCTGACGGAACTCATCCCCGAAGCTTTGCTGGATCGGAGCCCGGGGATCGTCATCGAGCTGAACGTGTGCTGAACTCGGAGGTGTCGTACGTTCGGTGCTTGGATCGGTCGGATCGTGAAGACGTACGACTACATCGACCGCGTTGTGCTAACTCTTCCGCTTACGGTCTACAAGGGTACGTGGACAACACTCTCCCCTCTCGTTGCTATGCCATCACCATGATCTTGCGTGTACGTAGGAAATTTTTTGAAATTATAACGTTCCCCAACAGTGGCATCCGAGCCTAGGTTTTATGCGTTGATGTTATATGCACGAGTAGAACACAAGTGAGTTGTGGGCGATACAAGTCATACTGCTTACCAGCATGTCATACTTTGGTTCGGCGGTATTGTGAGATGAAGCGGCCCGGACCGACATTACGCGTACGCTTACGCGAGACTGGTTTCACCGTTACGAGCACTTGTGCTTAAAGGTGGCTGGCGGGTGTCTGTCTCTCTCACTTTAGCTGAATCGAGTGTGGCTACGCCCGGTCCTTGCAAAGGTTAAAATAACACTAACTTGATGAACTATCGTTGTGGTTTTGATGCGTAGGTAAGAACGGTTCTTGCTAAGCCCATAGCAGCCACGTAAAATTTGCAACAACAAAGTAGAGGACGTCTAACTTGTTTTTGCAGGGCATGTTGTGATGTGATATGGTCAAGACGTGATGAGATATAAGTTGTTGTATGAGATGATCATGTTTTGTTGAAGTTATCGGCAAATGGCAGAAGCCCTATGGTTGTCTCTTTGTTGCATAAAGATGCAAGTGCCAAATAATTGCTTTACTTTATCGCTATGCGATAGCAATAGTTGCAAGAGCAATAATTGGCGAGACGACCATGTGACGACACATTGATATAGATCAAGATGATGAAGATCATGGTGTCGTGCCGGTGACGATAGAGATCATGGTAGTACTTTGGAGATGGAGATCAAAGGCGCAAGATGATCATGGCCATATCATGTCACATATTTTGATTGCATATGATGTTTATCTGTTATACATCTTATTCTGTTTTGTTTGACGGTAGCATTTTAAGATGATCTCTCACTAATTATCAAGAAGTGTTCTCCCTGAGTATGCACCATTGCTAAAGTTCTTCGTGCTGAGACACCACGTGATGATCGGGTGTGATAGGCTCTACGTTCAAATACAACGGGTGCAAAACAGTTGCACACGCGGAATACTCAGGTTAAACTTGACGAGCCTAGCATATACAGATATGGCCTCGGAACACGGAGACCGAAAGGTCGAGCGTGAATCATATAGTAGATATGATCAACATAGTGATGTTCACCATTGAAACTACTCCATCTCACGTGATGATCGGACATGGTTTAGTTGATTTGGATCACGTGATCACTTAGATGACTAGAGAGATGTCTGTCTAAGTGGGAGTTCTTAAGTAATATGATTAACTGAACTTAAATTTATCATGAACTTAGTCCTGGTAGTATTTTCCAAATTATGTTGTAGATCAATAGCTCGCGTTGTTGCTTTCATATGTTTATTTTGATATGTTCCTAGAGAAAACTGTGTTGAAAGATGTTAGTAGCAATGATGCGGATTGGATCCGTGATCTGAGGTTTATCCTCATTGCTGCGCAGAAGAATTATGTCCTTGATGCACCGCTAGGTGACAAACCTATTGCAGGAGCATATGCAGACGTTATGAACGTTTGCCTAGCTCAATATGATGACTACTTGATAGTTTTGTGCACCATGCTTTATGGCTTAGAATCGGGACTTCAAAGACGTTTTGAACGTCATGGACCATATGAGATGTTCCAGGAATTGAACTTAATATTTCAAGCAAATACCTGAGTTGAGAGATATGAAGTCTCCAACAAGTTCTATAGCTAAAAGATGGAGGAGAATCGCTCAACTAGTGAGCATGTGCTCAGATTGTCTGGGTACTTCAATCGCTTGAATCAAGTGGGAGTTAATCTTCCAGATAAGATAGTGATTGACAGAATTCTCTAGTCACCATCACTAAGTTACTTGAACTTCGTGATGAACTATAGTATGCAAGGGATGACGAAAACAATTCCCGAGCTCTTCGTGATATTGAAATCGACGAAGGTAGAAATCAAGAAAGAGCATCAAGTGTTGATGATTGACAAGACCACTAGTTTCAAGAAAAGGGCAAAGGAAAAGAAAGGGAACTTCAAGTGGAAAGACAAGCAAGTTGTCACTCCTGCGAAGAAGCCCAAAGCTGGACCATAGCCTGAAACTGAGTGCTTACACTGCAAAGGAAATGGTCACTGGAAGCGGAAATGCCCTGAACATTTGGTGGATAAGAAGGATGGCAAAGTGAACAAAGATATATTTGATATACAGGTTCTTGATATGTGCCTTACTAGTGTTTATAGTAGCCCCTGAGTATTTGATACTTGTTCGGTTGCTAAGATTAGTAACTCAAAACAGGAGTTACAGAATAAACAGAGACTAGTTGAAGGGGAAGTGACGATGAGTGTTGGAAGTAGTTCCAAGATTGATATGATCATCATCACACACTCCCTAAACTTTCGGGATAAGTGTTAAACCTAAATAAATTTTATTTAGCGTTTGCGTTGAGCATGAATATGATTTGATCATGTTTATTGCAATATTCATTTAAAGTCAGAGAATAATTGTTGTTCTGTTTACATGAATAAAACCTTCAATGGTCATACACCCAATGAAAATAGTTTATTGGATCTCGATCGTAGTGATACACATATTCATAATATTGATGCCAAAAGATGCAAAGTTAATAATGATAGTGCAACTTATTTGTGGCACTGCCGTTTGGGTCATATCGGTGTAAAGCGCATGAAGAAACTCCATAAAGATGGATTTTCGGAATCACTTGGTTATGAATCATTTGATGCTTGCGAACCGTGCCTTTTGGGCAAGATGACTAAAACTCCGTTCTTCGGAACAATGGAACGAGAAACAAACTTGTTGGAAATAATACATACTGATGTATGCAGACCAATGAGTATTGATGCTCGTGGCAAGTATCGTTATTTTCTAACCTTCACAAGATGATTTGAGCAGATATGGGTATATCTACTTGATGAAACATAAGTCTGAAATAGTTGAAAGGTTCAAAGAATTTCAGAGTGAAGTGGAAAAATCATCGTAACAAGAAAATAAAGTTTCTGCGATCTGATCGCGGAGACGAATATTTGAGTTACGAGTTTGGTCTTCAAACTAAAACAATGTGAGATAGTTTCACAGCTCACGCCACCTGGAACACCACAACGTTATGGTGTGTCCGAACGTCGTAACCGCACTTTATTGGATATGGTGCGATCTATGATGTCTCTTATTGATTTACCATTATTGTTTTGGGGTTATGCATTAGAGACAGCTGCATTCACGTTTAATAGGGCACCATCTAAATCCGTTGAGACGACACCAAATGAACTGTAGTTTAGCAAGAAACCCAAGTTGTCGTTTCTTAAAGTTTGGGGCTGCGATGCTTATGTGAAAAGTTTCATCCTGATAAGCTCAAACCCAAATCAGAGAAATGCGTCTTCATAGAATACCCAAAGGAAACTATTGGGTACACCTTCTATCACAGATCCGAAGGCAAGATATTCGTTGCTAAAAATGGATCCTTTCTAGAGAAGGAGTTTCTCTCGAAAGAAGTGAGTGGGAGGAAAGTAGAGCTTGATAAGGTAATTTGTACCTTCTCCCGAATTGGAAGGTAGTTCATCACAGAAATCAATTCCAGTGATTCCTACACCAATTAGTGAGGAAGCTAATGATGATGATCATGAAACTTCAAATCAAGTTACTACAGAACCTCGTAGGTCTTCCAGAGTACGGTCCGCACCAGAGTGGTACGGTAATCCTGTTCTGAAAGTCATGTTACTAGACCATGATAAACCTACGAACTATGAGGAAGCGATGATGAGCCCAGATTCCGCGAACTGGCTGGAGGCCATGAAATCTGACATAGGATCCATGTATGAGAACAAAGTGTGGACTTTGGTGGACTTGCCCGATGATCGGCAAGCCATAGAAAATAAATGGATCTTCAAGAGGAAGATGGACGTTGATAGTAGTGTTACTATCTACAAAGCTCGACTTGTCACAAAAAGGTTTTTCGACAAGTTTAAGATGTTGAATACAATGAGATTTTCTCACTCGTATCGATGCTTAAGTCTGTCCGAATCATGTTAGCAATTGCCACATTTTATGAAATCTGGCAAATGGATGTCAAAACTGCATTCCTTAATGGATTTATTAAAGAAGAGTTGTATATGATGCAACCAGAAGGTTTTGTCAATCCTAAAGATGCTAACAAAGTGTGCAAGCTCCAGTAATCCATCAATGGACTGGTGCAAGCATCTCGGAGTTGGAATATACGCTTTGATGAGTTGATCAAAGCATATGGTTTTATACAGACTTTTGGAAAGGCCTGTATTTACAAGAAAGTGAGTGGGAGCACTACAGCATTTCTGATAAGTATATGTGAATGACATATTGTTGACCAGAAATAATGTAGAATTATTCTGCAAAGCATAAAGGAGTCTTTGACAGGAGTTTTTCAAAGAAAGACCTCGGTGAAGCTGCTTACACATTGAGCATCAAGATCTATATAGATAGATCAAGACGCTTGATAAGATTTTTTCAATAAGTACATACCTTGATAAATTTTTGAAATAGTTCAAAATAGAACAGTCAAAGAAGGAGTTCTTGCCTGTGATGCAAAGGTGTGAAGTTGAGTAAGACTCAAGACCCGACCATGGCAGAAAATAGAAAAGAGAATGAAAAGTCATTCCCTATGCCTCAGTCATAGGTTCTATAAAGTATTATATGCTGTGTACCAGACCTATTGTATACCTTGCTCTGAATTTGGCAAGGGAGTACAATGGTGATCTAGGAGTAGATCACTGGACATTGGTCAAGAATATCCTTAGTGGGGACTAAGGAAATATTTCTCGATTATGGAAGTGATAAAAGAGCACGTCGTAAAGAGTTACATCGGTGCAAGCTTTTACACCGATCTAGATGACTCTAAGTCTCAATCTGGATGCATATTGAAAGTGGGAGCAATTAGCTAGAGTAGCTCCATGCAGAGCATTGTAGACAAAGAATATTTGCAAAGTACATACGGCTCTGAATGTGACAGACCCGTTGACTAAGCTGCTCTCACGAGCAAACCATGATCACACCTTAGTATTCTTTGGGTGTTAATCACATAGCGATGTGAACTAGATTATTGACTCTAGTAAACCCTTTGGGTGTTGGTCACATGATGATGTGAACTATGGGTGTTAATCATATACAGATATGAATATTGGTGTTAAATCACATGGCGATGTGAACTAGATTATTGACTCTAGTGAAAGTGGGAGACTGAAGGAAATATGCCCTAGAGGCAATAATAAAGTTACTATTTATTTCCTTATTTCATGATAAAAGTTTATTATTCATGCTAGAATTGTATGAACCGGAAACATAATACATGTGTGAATACATAGACAAACATAGTGTCACTAGTATGCCTCTACTTGACTAGCTCGTTAATCAAAGATGGTTAAGTTTCCTAACCATAGACATGAGTTGTCATTTGATTAATGGGATCACATCATTAGGAGAATGATGTGATTGACTTGACCCATTCCGTTAGCTTAGCACTTGATCGTTTAGTATGTTGCTATTGCTTTCTTCATGACTTATACATGTTCTTGTAACTATGAGATTATGCAACTCCCGTTTACCGGAGGAACACTTTGGGTACTACCAAACGTCACAACGTAACTGGGTGATTATAAAGGAGTACTACAGGTGTCTCCGAAGGTGCATGTTGAGTTCGCGTATTTCGAGATTAGGTTTTGTCACTCCGATTGTCGGAGAGGTATCTCTGGGCCCTCTCGGTAATGCACATCATTATAAGCCTTGCAAGCAATGTGACCAAATGAGTTGGTTGCCGGATGATGCATTACGGAACGAGTAAAGAGACTTGCCGGTAACGAGATTGAACTAGGTATTGGACACCGACGATCAAATCTCGGGCAAGTAACATACCGATGACAAAGGGAACAACGTATGTTGTTATGCGATTTGACCGATAAAGATCTTCGTAGAATATGTAGGAACCAATATGGGCATCCAGGTTCCGCTATTGGTTATTGACCGAGAATAGTTCTAGATCATGTCTACATAGTTCTCGAACCCGTAGGGTCCGCACGCTTAACGTTCCGATGACAGTTTTATTATGAGTTTATAAGTTTTGATGTACCGAAGTTTGTTCAGAGTCCCGGATGTGATCACGGACATAACGAGGAGTCTCGAAATGGTCGAAACATAAAGATCGATATATTGGAAGCCTATATTTGGACATCAGAATCGTTCCGGGTGAAATCGGCATTTTAGCGGAGTACCGGGAGGTTACCGGAACCCCCCGGGGGGTTATTGGGCCTACATGGGCCTCGAGGGAGAAGAGGGAAGGAGGCAGGAGGGGGCCGCGCGCCCCTCCCCTTCCTAGTCCGAATAGGACAAGGGAAGGGGGGCGGCGCCCCCCCCCCCTTTTCCTTCCCCTCTTCCTCCTCTTTCCTCCCTTCTGCTATTCCAACTAGGAAAGAAGGGAGTCCTACTCCCGTTGGGAGTAGGACTCCCCCCTTGGTGCGCCCTCCTTGGCCGGCCGCCTCCTCCCCCTGGCTCCTTTATATACGGGGGCGGGGGGCACCCCATAGACAGACAAGTTGATCTACGGATCGTTCCTTAGCCGTGTGCGGTGCCCCCCTCCACCATATTCCACCTCGGTCATATCGTCGCGGAGTTTAGGCGAAGCCCTGCGCCGGTAGAGCATCATCATCGTCACCACGCCGTCATGCTGACGGAACTCATCCCCGAAGCTTTGCTAGATCGGAGCTCGGGGATCGTCATCGAGCTGAACGTGTGCTGAACTCGGAGGTGCCGTACGTTCGGTGCTTGGATCGGTCGGATCGTGAAGACGTACGACTACATCGCCCGCGTTGTGCTAACGCTTCCGCTTACGGTCTACGAGGGTACGTGGACAACACTCTCCCCTCTCGTTGCTATGCCATCACCATGATCTTGCGTGTACGTAGGAATTTTTTTTGAAATTACTACATTCCCCAACACTCTTATCATCCTCAGCTGCTGCTGCTGCCATAACGCCACCGCTGTTGCCCACCGCCGGCGCGTTTCTCCTCTCCGCGCCGCCAGCCGGAGCCATGGGTGACTGGGATGGATCGACTGTGATCGAGGATCACATCTCCTTCCTCCGCGACACGCACCGGATGCCCAGCGCGGCCTTCGTCAAGGCGCGGGTGCCGCCGGAGACGAAGATCTCGCCGGTGCAGCGGGAAGGCGAGCGGGTCGTCTTCCGCTCGCATTTCCTGCGCGGCTTCGGCCTCCCGGCGAGCGACTTCTTCCGCTCCTTCCTCAACTTCTACAATCTTCAACCTCACCACCTCACGCCAAACGCCGTGACTCTGCTTTCCGCCTTCGTCACGGCGTGCGAGCGCTACCTCGGCATCTCCCCACAATCGAGCTGTGGGGAGCATTCTTTTATGGAAAGCTCGGCACCTCTGCCAAGGAGACGGCGGCCAAGTGCGGGGGCTTCATCGTCGTGCGCTGGCCGGCGAAGCGAAACGCCTTCCCCGTCATCAAGCTGGCGCAGTCGGTGAAGATGTGGCAGCAGTCCTATTTCTACGTCGAGAACGTGGACCCGACTGCTGACTTCCTCAACCTGCCGGCCTACGAGGCCGCCCCCCCCCCCCAACGGAGCTCGCACTTCCTGGAAGTACAAACCAAAGCCGGTGTCGGCGGATGCGGCGGCCGCCATCGGCCGACTCCGAGTGCTCCAGGAGGCGGAGGGCCTCGTGGCCTCCGACCTCCTCATCGCCTTCGTTGAGCGCCGGGTCCTCCCGCTCCAGAGCCGCCCTCATCCGATCTTCCGCATGGACGGACACCGCGATCCGTGCCGGCTGTGCACGAAGGGGATGCCGCCTGCTGAAGTTTTGCGGATGGTAAACGAGATCTCTGACCTCAAGATGTCGGAGAAAGAGTGGCGGTACAGGAAGCGGCCATACTCCCGCCACAACCCGCCTCCTGCTGTACGTTTCTTCGTTTTGTCTTTGGAACTGTTTCCTTCAGCTTTGTTTCTCTTCATGACGCCGCCCTTTCTTGGTTGCAGATTTACATATCCGAGGCGACGGCTGCCCTCCTGGGGCCGGGTGATGCCCTCCACGCGGACAGGGCGGAGAGTGATTTGGACGACCCCGACTTGAGGGCGGCTGCCCTGGTTGACAACGCAACAGGCGGCGGTGGCAGAACGGACGGCGGTAGTGGAGTAGGCGGCTCCAAGGGAGGCGGCGGCATGGAGGCTTGGCCTGACGACGATGAAGATAAAGACGAACCGCGCCCTGCCCGGAGCTCCACCACCACTAGCACCGTCCCCTCTTCTGGACCGCTCGCTCAAGGCGGCAAGCGCAAGCGGAAACAGGGCGCGACCCTGTTCGGCAGCACTCCGAAGAAGCCCAAGAACCCGGCCGTAGTGACCAAGCGGAAAGAAACCGCGACCAAGGTGGCCCAGTATCAGAGGCAGCCGAAGGTGCCTGTTATGGTGTCGACGTAAGTATCCTTTCCTCACCCTTTGTATTTTTGTCATTCTGGCGTGAAAGCCTTCCGACTTGTCTTCTTGTTTCAGGGCCCCGCTGACCCTCAGAAGTCGGGCGCCGCCTCGGTCCTCAGGTCGGCAACGACCTCCTCGACCAGTCGGCGCATCGACCCGGCCGCCGACCTCCGGGAGGCGACAGAGCGGAATGCGCGGGAGGCGCGTGAAGAATAGGCCAACCGCCTGGCCAGGGAGCAGGCGACCTTGTCCGCCGCGTCTGCCGAAAGGGCGCTGGCGCAGGCGGAAGCCCAGGCCACGGAGAAGGAGCGGCTCGCGGAGGCCGCACGTCGCCAAGAGCTGCTGCATGTGGTGCCCCTGAACACTATGCCGCCTCCGCCTGAATTCGAGGCGACGGCCGGAGGAGCTGGCGGCGACTACCCGATCCGGGAGCGGGAGGGCGGCGATGTAGCCATGTCGGACGTCTTCGTGCCGCCACCCCCGCCCCCGCCGCCCCCGCCAGCCAGCGAGCCACGGGATGAGCAGCCGGTGGCGCCGCCGGTCCTAAGTACGGTGGTGATGGACCTGATCCCTATGGTCCGCCTACCCACGCGCCGTCGTCTGGAGAAGGCGGCCTCAGCATCGCGGCCGCAGGCGATCGGCACCGCAAGCTCGTCGGCCCCTGATACCGAGGTGACGAGCGCCGCACCCATGGGTTGGATACACGGGGGCGGGACTGGTGCCCTGAACCAGGCGTCTCTTGATGTTCAGACCAAGCTCCGGGCAGAGGAGGGGCCCTTAAGCGCTGCAACGAGGCCTACTTGGAGTCGCGCAATGCCATCCGTGTAAGTTGTCCTTGGCTTTCTTCTTCAAATGATCCTTTTTGCTTCTCTTGTGGGGGCGCGCAAGCGCACCCACTGGGTGTAGTCCCCAAGTTTCGGGCCGGCTGCTGAGCAGGTGGGTCGGAACTTCATCTTCCGACTGTCGACTGCTGACTTCATTTGATGTCTCTTTTGCAGGACTATCACAATCTTCGTGCGACCGCCTACAACTCCAAGGTTCGGGACCTCGAGGCGCAGACGGCCCATCTGGTCGAGAGCCGGCGTAAGTTTCCATCTTGTTTCTTTGCGGGGGCGTGCTGGCGCACCCGCGGGCTGTAGTCCCCGAGGTTCGGGCCGACTGTTGAGCAGTCGGACCGAATCTCCTCAGTTGTCTTTTTCCCTTGTCAACTACTTCTTTTTCGCGGGGGCGCGCTGGCGCGCCCGCGGGCTGTAGTCCCCGAGGTTCGGGCCGACTGCTGAGCAGTCGGGCCAAATATCCTTGGTTGTTTCTTTCCTTTGTCCTGTCCGCTTGACTGATGCCTTCTGCTTCTCTTTCTTTCTTCAGAGGCCAATGCCGCCCTGCAGCAGCAGCTGGGCGAAGCCAAAACCGCCCTGCGTGGCAAGGAGGCGGAGTGCAGCAAGCTGGCGGAGGAGCGGGACCGCCTGGTCGCCCAACTTGCCGGGCAGGCGGAAACCCTCAAGGCAGCCCAGCTAAAGGCAGAGACGACGGAGACCAGCCTCCTTGCCGAGTTTGAGGTCGAGCGCTCCGCCTGGGCCGACAAGGAGGCCCAGGTGACGGCCTGCTTTAGTAGCATCGAACACTTGGTCGATGGTAAGCCTTATCCTCTTGGTTTCTTGTTTTGAGTTGTCAGCCTTTGCTTATAGCTTTGGCCTTTTTCTTCTTCCGCCCGGACAGACTTCTTCCCGGGCCATTCTGTGGCCGCGATCCAAATGATCGAGGCCCAGCGCGAGGAGCGAAGGGCGGAGGGTGCGCAGATCGCCGCTGATGCCTCGCGGACTCTTGGCGAACAGGTCCTCAGCATTCAGGCCCGGCTTCGGCCTGCTCACCGCTTGCTGCGCCGCCTCCAGTGCATCGGAGCCTAGGCGGTCTCCATCCTCTGGCCAGGCTTGCCGGCTCCGTGCACCCCAAGTCGGACTGCCGACTGGCTGGAGGTGGCGGCCGGCGCCTGGAAGCTTGGAAAGGCTCAGCAGCCCGGGCAGGGGCGCGCCGGGCCTTGGAATTCGTCAAGGCGTGGTACCCTGGGCTAGATCTAGCCCAGTTAGCCACGTTCCAACTGGAGGCGCAGGAGGAGCTTGCGACGGTGGAAGCTGAGCTTGTCAACAGGGCGGCGGCGATCGCCGACTTCACCAACACCAGTGTCTTTGTCCCGGAGGTGGTCGAGGAAGGCGGTGAAGCTCCGCACGAGTGGCTCGGGTTAAACCCGAAGGACAGCGAGGATTCAGCTGAAGTCGTCGACTCCTGCGACGAAGGGGAAGACAGGGAGGAGGACAGAAAGGAGGAGAAGGAGGAAGATGAGGAGAGCAACGTCGACATGCCGGAGGTCGGAGCGGACGGTCAGCCCCAGCCTGACAGGGCCTCAAGCAACGAGCCATGCGCCGAGGTGCCGCCTGCTACTGGAGGTGGCCAGGCGGGGACCGACCAGCCACCCGTTCCTCCGACGGATGCCACCGACTTCGTCCTTCAGTCCTCCGCCGCCCCGCCTGCTGCTGGCGATTCCTCCATCCAGACGGAGCCGCCTACTGCGCCAGGTGGTGCAGCCGACTCCAGCGTCCAACCAGAGTCCTTGGCCACGCCATCCGGCACCGTCCAGCCGGGTCCTTCTGCCGCACCAGCCGGAGTCTTCCGTTGCGCCAACCGGCACCGCCCAGCCGGAGTCTTCTGCTGCTCCTTAGGGTTTTATCTGCTTTCTTCTTGTCATTCTGAACATTTTGTTAAATTCACGCAATTCCACCCTCGGGGTGTATATCAAAACTCTGTTTGAATGCTGGCCAGAGGCCTTTATCCATGTAAATATTTATCATTGCTTATGGTTGTTGTGCCGACCTCCAGTCTTTTTGTTGGAAATATGCCCTAGAGGCAATAATAAAAGGATTATTATTATATTTCCTTGTTCATGATAATTGTCTTTATTCATGTTATAATTGTATTATCCGGAAATCGTAATACACGTGTGAATACATAGACCATAATATGTCCCTAGTAAGCCTCTAGTTGACTAGCTCGTTGATCAACAGATAGTCATGGTTTCCTGACTATGGACATTAGATGTCGTTGATAACGGGATCACATTATTAGGATAATGATGTGATGGACAAGACCCAATCCTAAGCATAGCACAAGATCGTGTAGTTCATTTTGCTAGAGCTTTTCCTATGTCAAGTATCTCTTCCTTATACCATGAGATCGTGTAACTCCCGGATACCGTAAGAGTGCTTTGGGTGTACCAAACGTCACAACGTAACTGGGTGACTATAAAGGTGCACTACAGGTATCTCCGAAAGTGTCTGTTGGGTTGACACGGATCGAGACTGGGATTTGTCACTCCGTATTACGGAGAGGTATCACTGGGCCCACTCAGTAGTGCATCATCATAATGAGCTCAAAGTGACCAAGTGTCTGGTCACAGGATCATGCATTATGGTATGAGTAAAGTGACTTGCCGGCAACGAGATTGAACGAGGTATTGGGATACCGACGATCGAATCTTGGGCAAGTAACATACCGTTTGACAAAGGGAATAGTATACGGGGTTGCTTGAATCCTCGACATCGCGGTTCATCCGATGAGATCATCGAAGAGTATGTGGGAGCCAACATGGGTATCCAGATCCCGCTGTTGGTTATTGACCGGAGAGCCGTCTCGGTCATGTCTGCATGTCTCCCGAACCCGTAGGGTCTACACACTTAAGGTTCGGTGACGTTAGGGTTGTATGAATATGAGTATGCAGCAAACCGAATGTTGTTCGGAGTCCCGGATGAGATCCCGGACGTCACGAGGAGTTCCGGAATGGTCCGGAGGTAAAGAATTATATATAAGAAGTGTTGTTTCGGCCATCGGGAAAGTTTCGGGGTCATCCGGTATTGTACCGGGACCACCGGAAGGGTCCCGGGGGTCCACCGGGTGGGGCCACCTATCCCGGAGGGCCCCGTGGGCTGAATTGGGAGGGGAACCAGCCCCTAGTGGGCTGGTGCGCCCCCCCCCCTTGGCCCCCCCCTGCGCCTAGGGTTGGAAACCCTAGGGTGGGGGGCGCACCACTTGCCTTGGGGGGCACTCCACCCCCCTAGCCGCCGCCCCCTTGGGAGATTCCCATCTCCAAGGCCGGCGCCCCCCCAGGGGGCCTATATAAAGGAGGGGGGAGGGAGGGCAGCCGCACCCTGAGTCTTGGCGCCTCCCTCCCCCTGCTACACCTCTTCCTCCTCCCGCAGTTGCTTGGCGAAGCCCTGCCAGAGTCCTGCTGAATCCACCACCACGCCGTCGTGCTCCTGGATCTTCATCAACCTATCCTTCCCCCTTGTTGGATCAAGACGGAGGAGACGTCACGCTGACCGTACGTGTGTTGAACGTGGAGGTGTCGTCCGTTCGGCGCTAGGATCTCCGGTGATAGGATCATGACGAGAACGACTACCTCAACCCCGTTCTCTTGAACGCTTCCGCACGCGATCTACAAGTGGTATGTAGATGCATCTCCTATCACTCATTGCTTAGATGAACTCATAGATGGATCTTGGTGAAACCGTAGGAAAATTTTTATTTTCTGCAACGTTCCCCAACAGTGGCATCATGAGCTAGGTCTATGCGTAGTTCTCTATTGCACGAGTAGAACACAAATCTGTTGTGGGCGTAGATCTTGTCAACTTGCTTGCCACTACTAGTATTTTCTTGCTTCAGCGGTATTGTGGGATGAAGCGGCCCGAACCGACCTTACACGTACGCTTACGTGAGACAGGTTCCACCGACTGACATGCACTAGTTGCATAAGGTGGCTAGCGGGTGTCTGTCTCTCCTACTTTAGTTGGAGCGGATTCGATGAAAAGGGTCCTTATGAAGGGTAAATAGGAGTTGACAAAATCATGTTGTGGTTATTCGTAGGTAAGAAAACGTTCTTGCTAGAACCCAATTGCAGCCACGTAAAAGATGCAACAACAATTAGAGGATGTCTAACTTGTTTTTGCAGCAATTGTCATGTGATGTGATATGGCCAGAAGTTGTAATGAATGATGAATGATATATTGTGATGTATGAGATCATGTTCTTGTAATAGGAATCACGACTTGCATGTCGATGAGTATGACAACCGGCAAGAGCCATAGGAGTTGTCTTAATTATTGTATGACCTGCGTGTCAATGATTTAACGCCATGTAATTACATTACTTTATTGCTAAACTGTTAGCTATAGTAGTAGAAGTAATAGTTGGCGAGCAACTTCATGGAGGCACGATGATGGAGATCATGGTGTCATGCCGGTGACGAAGATGATCATAGAGCCCCGAAGATGGAGATCGAAGGAGCTATATGATATTGGCCATATCATGTCACTACTTTATATAATTGCATGTGATGTTTATTATGTTTTATGCATCTTGTTTACTTAGAACGGCGGTAGTAAATAAGATGATCCCTTATAATAATTTCAAGAAAGTGTTCCCCCTAACTGTGCACCGTTGCTAAAGTTCGTCATTTCGAAGCACCACGTGATGATCGGGTGTGATAGATCCTTACGTTCACATACAACGGGTGTAAGACAGTTTTACACATGCAAAACACTTAGGGTTAACTTGACGAGCCTAGCATGTACAGACATGGCCTCGGAACACAAGAGACCGAAAGGTCAAACATGAGTCGTATGGAAGATACGATCAACATGGAGATGTTCACCGATGATGACTAGTCCGTCTCACGTGATGATCGGACACGGCCTAGTCAACTCGGATCATGTAACACTTAGATGACTAGAGGGATGTCAATCTGAGTGGGAGTTCATTAAATAATTTGATTAGATGAACTTAATTATCATGAACTTAGTCTAAAACCTTTGCAAATATGTCTTGTAGATCAAATGGCCAACGCTCATGTCAACATGAACTTCAACGCGTTCCTAGAGAAAACCAAGCTGAAAGATGATGTCGGCAACTATTCGGACTGGGTCTGGAACCTGAGGATCATCCTCATAGCAGCCCAGAAAGCATATGTCCTAGAAGGACCGCTAGGTGAAGCACCCATCCCAGAGAACCAAGACATTATGAATGCTTGGCAGTCACGTGCTGATGATTACTCCCTCGTTCAGTGCGGCATGCTTTACAGCTTAGAACCGGGGTTCCAAAAGCGTTTTGAGCAACACGGAGCATATGAGATGTTCGAGGAGCTGAAAATGGTTTTTCAAGCTCATGCCCGGGTCGAGAGATATGAAGTCTCCGACAAGTTCTATAGTTGTAATACGGAGGAAAACAGCTCTGTCAGTGAGCACATACTCAAAATGTCTGGGTTGCACAACCGCCGGTCCCAGCTGGAGATCAACCTCCCGGACGAGGCGGTCATTGACATAATCCTTCAGTCGCTCCCACTGAGCTACAAGAGCTTTGTGATGAACTACAATATGCAGGGGATGGTGAAGACCATTCCTGAAGTATTTTCAATGCTGAAGTCAGCAGAGGTTGAAATCAAGAAAGAACATCAAGTGTTGATGGTCAATAAGATCACTAAGTTCAAGAAGGGCAAGGGAAAGAAGAACTTCAAGAAGGACGGCAAAGATGTTGCCGCTCCCGGTAAGCCAGTTGCCGGGAAGAGGTCAAAGAATGGACCCAAGCCTGAGACTGAGTGCTTTTATTGCAAAGGGAAGGGTCACTGGAAGCGGAACTACCCCAAATACTTAGCGGACAAGAAGGCCGGCAACACTAAAGGTATATGTGATTACATGTAATTGATGTGTACCTTACCAGTACTCGTAGTAACTCCTGGGTATTTGATACCGGTGCCATTGCTCACATTTGTAACTCACAGCAGGAGCTGCGAAATAAGCGGAGACTGGCGAAGGACGAGGTGATGATGCGCGTCGGGAATGGTTCCAAGGTCGATGTGATCGCCGTCGGCACGCTGCCTCTACATTTACCCACGGGATTAGTTTTAAACCTCAATAATTGTTATTTAGTGCCAAGTTTGAGCATGAACATTATATCTGGATCTCGTTTAATACGAGATGGCTACTCATTTAAATCCGAGAATAATGGTTGTTCTATTTATATGAGAGATATGTTTTATGGTCATGCCTCGATGGTCAATGGTTTATTCTTAATGAATCTCGAACGTAATGTTACACATATTCATAGTGTGAATACCAAAAGATGTAAAGTTGATAACGATAGTCCCACATACTTGTGGCACTGCCGCCTTGGTCACATTGGTGTCAAGCGCATGAAGAAGCTCCATGCTGATGGACTTTTAGAGTCTCTCGATTATGAATCATTTGACACATGTGAACCATGCCTCATGGGCAAAATGACCAAGACTCCGTTCTCCGGAACAATGGAGCAAGCAACCAACTTATTGGAAATCATACATACTGATGTGTGTGGTCCAATGAGCGTTGAGGCTCGCGGAGGATATCGTTATGTTCTCACTCTCACTGATGACTTGAGTAGATATGGGTATGTCTACTTGATGAAACACAAGTCTGAGACCTTTGAAAAGTTCAAGGAATTTCAGAATGAGGTAGAGAATCAACGTGACCGAAAGATAAAGTTCCTACGATCAGATTGTGGAGGAGAGTATTTAAGTCACGAATTTGGTACGCACTTAAGGAAATGTGGAATCGTTTCACAACTCACGCCGCCTGGAACACCTCAGCGTAACGGTGTGTCCGAACGTCGTAATCGCACTCTATTGGATATGGTGCGGTCTATGATGTCTCTTACCGATTTACCACTATCATTTTGGGGATACGCTCTAGAGACAGCTACATTCACTTTAAATAGGGCACCGTCTAAATCCGTTGAGATGACACCTTATGAATTATGGTTTGGGAAGAAACCTAAGCTGTCGTTTCTAAAAGTTTGGGGATGCGATGCTTATGTCAAGAAACTTCAACCTGAAAAGCTCGAACCCAAGTCGGAAAAATGCGTCTTCATAGGATACCCCAAGGAAACCATTGGGTATACCTTCTACCTTAGATCCGAAGGCAAGATCTTCGTTGCCAAGAACGGATCCTTTCTGGAAAAAGAGTTTCTCTTAAAAGGAGTAAGTGGGAGGAAAGTAGAACTCGATGAAGTACTACCTCTTGAACCGGAAAGTAGTGCAGCTCAGGAAAATGTTCCTGTGGTGCCTACACCGACTAGAGAGGAAATTAATGATGATGATCAAGGTACTTCGGATCAAGTTGCTACTGAACTTCGTAGGTCCATGAGGACACGTTCCACACCAGAGTGGTATGGCAACCCTGTCCTAGAAATCATGTTGTTAGACAACGGTGAACCTTCGAACTATGAAGAAGCGATGGCGGGCCCAGATTCCAACAAATGGCTAGAAGCCATGCAGTCCGAGATAGAATCCATGTATGAAAACAAAGTATGGACTTTGACTGACTTGCCCGATGATCGGCGAGCGATAGAAAACAAATGGATCTTTAAGAAGAAGACGGACGCGGATGGTAATGTCACCATCTATAAAGCTCGACTTGTTGCTAAGGGTTATCAACAAGTTCAAGGGTTTGACTACGATGAGACTTTCTCTCCCGTAGCGAAGCTTAAGTCCGTCTGAATCACGTTAGCAATTGCCACATACTATGATTATGAGATATGGTAGATGGACGTCAAAACGGCATTCCTTAACGGTTATCTTAAGGAAGAGTTGTATATGATGCAGCCGGAAGGTTTTGTCGATCCTAAGAATGCTAACAAAGTATGCAAGCTCCAGCGATCCATTTATGGGTTGGTGCAAGCATCTCGGAGTTGGAACATTCGCTTTGATGAGATGATCAAAGCGTTTGGGTTTATGCAGACTTATGGAGAAGCCTGCGTTTACAAGAAAGTGAGTGGGAGCTCTGTAGCATTTCTCATATTATATGTAGATGACATACTTTTGATGGGAAATGATACAGAATTCTTGGACAGCATTAAGGCCTACTTGAATAAGTGTTTTTCAATGAAGGACCTTGGAGAAGCTGCTTACATATTAGGCATCAAGATCTATAGGGATAGATCGAGACACCTCATAGGTCTTTCACAAAGCACATAACTTCATAAGATTTTGAAGAAGTTCAAAATGGATCAGTCCAAGAAAGGGTTCTTGCCTGTATTGCAAAGTGTGAGATTGAGCTCGGCTCAATGCACGACCACGGCAAAAGATAAAGAAGAGATGAGTTCATCCCCTATGCTTCAGCCATAGGATCTATTATGTATGCCATGCTGTGTACCAGACCTGATGTAAACCTTGCCGTAAGTTTGGTCGGAAGGTACCAAAGTAATCCCGGCAAGGAACACTGGACAGCGGTCAAGAATATCCTGAAGTACCTAAAAAGGACAAAGGACATGTTTCTCGTTTATGGAGGTGATGAAGAGCTCATCGTAAAGGGTTACATCGACGCTAGCTTCGACACAGATCTGGATGACTCTAAGTCACAAACCGGATACATGTATATGTTGAATGGTGGAGCAGTAAGCTGGTGCAGTTGCAAGCAGAGCGTCGTGGCGGGATCTACATGTGAAGCAGAGTACATGGCAGCCTCGGAGGCAGCGCATGAAGCAATTTGGGTTAAGGAGTTCATCACCGACCTAGGAGTCATACCCAATGCGTCGGGGCCGATCAAACTCTTCTATGACAATACTGGAGCTATTGCCCTTGCCAAGGAGCCCAGGTTTCACAAGAAGACCAGGCACATCAAGCGTCGTTTCAACTCCATCCGTGAAAATGTTCAAGATGGAGACATAGATATTTGCAAAGTACAAACGGATCTGAATGTCGCAGATCCGTTGACTAAACCTCTTTCGTGAGCAAAACATGATCAACACCAGAACTCTATGGGTGTTCGATTCATCATAATGTAACTAGATTATTGACTCTAGTGCAAGTGGGAGACTGTTGGAAATATGCCCTAGAGGCAATAATAAAAGGATTATTATTATATTTCCTTGTTCATGATAATTGTCTTTATTCATGCTATAATTGTATTATCCGGAAATCGTAATACACGTGTGAATACATACACCATAATATGTCCCTAGTAAGCCTCTAGTTGACTAGCTCGTTGATCAACAGATAGTCATGGTTTCCTGACTATGGACATTAGATGTCATTGATAACGGGATCACATTATTAGGATAATGATGTGATGGACAAGACCCGATCCTAAGCATAGCACAAGATCGTGTAGTTCATTTTGCTAGAGCTTTTCCTATGTCAAGTATCTCTTCCTTAGACCATGAGATCGTGTAACTCCCGGATACCGTAAGTGTGCTTTGGGTGTACCAAACGTCACAACGTAACTAGGTGACTATAAAGGTGCACTACAGGTATCTCCAAAAGTGTCTGTTGGGTTGACACGGATCGAGACTGGGATTTGTCACTCCATATTACGGAGAGGTATCACTGGGCCCACTCAGTAGTGCATCATCATAATGAGCTCAAAGTGACCAAGTGTCTGGTCACGGGATCATGCATTACGGTACGAGTAAAGTGACTTGCCGGCAACGAGATTGAACGAGGTATTGGGATACCGACGATCGAATCTCGGGCAAGTAACATACCGTCTGACAAAGGGAATAGTATACGGGGTTGCTTGAATCCTCGACATCGTGGTTCATCCGATGAGATCATCGAGGAGTATGTGGGAGCCAACATGGGTATCCAGATCCTGCTGTTGGTTATTGACCGGAGAGCCGTCTTGGTCATGTCTGCATGTCTCCCGAACCCGTAGGGTCTACACACTTAAGGTTCGGTGATGCTAGGGTTGTATGAATATGAGTATGCAGCAAACCGAATGTTGTTCGGAGTCTCGGATGAGATCCCGGACGTCACGAGGAGTTCCGGAATGGTCCGGAGGTAAAGAATTATATATAGGAAGTGCTATTTCGGCCATCGGGAAAGTTTCGGGGTCATCCGGTATTGTACCGGGACCACCGGAAGGGTCCCGGGGGTCCACCGGGTGGGGCCACCTATCCCGGAGGGCCCCATGGGCTGAAGTGGGAGGGGAACCATCCCCTAGTGGGCTGGTGCGTCCCCCCTTGCCCCCCCTCTCCTGCGCCTAGGGTTGGAAACCCTAGGGTGGGGGCGCACCACTTGCCTTGGGGGGCACTCCACCCCCCTGGCTGCCGCCCCCTTGGGAGATTCCCATCTCCAGGGCCGGCGCCCCCCAGGGGGCCTATATAAAGGAGGGGGAGGGAGGGCAACCGCACCCTGAGTCTTGGCGCCTCCCTCCCCCTGCTACACCTCTTCCTCCTCCCGCAGTTGCTTGGCGAAGCCCTGCCGGAGTCCTGCTGAATCCACCACCACGCCGTCATGCTGCTGGATCTTCATCAACCTCTCCTTCACCCTTGCTGGATCAAGACGGAGGAGACGTCACGCTGACCGTACGTGTGTTGAACGCGGAGGTGCCGTCCGTTCGGCGCTAGGATCTCCGGTGATAGGATCACGACGAGAACGACTACCTCAACCCCGTTCTCTTGAACGCTTCCGTACGCGATCTACAAGTGGTATGTAGATGCATCTCCTATCACTCATTGCTTAGATGAACTCATATATGGATCTTGGTGAAACCGTACGAAAATATTTATTTTCTGCAACGTTCCCCAACACTTTTTCCCTTTTTCTCCTTGGCTTTTTTCCTTTGCCGCCAACCCTTTGGCTTGCTTTCACTAGCCGGGAGGCCGCTCTGCGGACCGTGGCTGATTTGAGCGCTCTAGCCGTTTGTGAGGGGGGCTAGGACTTAGCCATTCGTATTTTTTTGGTAATAGAGGCAGAGGCCGGCCGTCTGGCTGCCAAGCAGCCAGACGGCTAGGTGCAATGCCGCCCTCTACTATATGCGTTTTCTGTTGGAAATATGCCCTAGAGGCAATAATAAATTAGTTATTATTACATTTCCTTGTTCATGATAATCGTTTATTATCCATGCTATAATTGTATTGATAGGAAACACAGATACATGTGTGGATACATAGACAACACCATGTCCCTAGTAAGCCTCTAGTTGACTAGCTCGTTGATCAATAGATGGTTACGGTTTCCTAACCATGGACATTAAGATGTCGTTGATAACGGGATCACATCATTAGGAGAATGATGTGATGGACAAGACCCAATCCTAAGCCTAGCACAAAGATCGTAGTTCGTATGCTAAAGCTTTTCTAATGTCAAGTATCATTTCCTGAGACCATGAGATTGTGCAACTCCCGGATACCGTAGGAATGCTTTGGGTGTACCAAACGTCACAACATAACTGGGTGCCTATAAAGGTGCACTACAGGTATCTCCGAAAGTGTCTGTTGGGTTGGCACGAATCGAGACTGGGATTTGTCACTCTGTGTAAACGGAGAGGTATCTCTGGGCCCACTCGGTAGGACATCATCATAATGTGCACAATGTGACCAAGGGGTTGATCACGGGATGATGTGTTACGGAACAAGTAAAGAGACTTGCTGGTAACGAGATTGAACAAGGTATCGGGATACCGACGATCGAATCTCGGGCAAGTACAATACCGCTAGACAAAGGGAATTGTATACGGGATCGATTGAGTCCTTGACATCGTGGTTCATCCGATGAGATCATCGTGGAACATGTGGGAGCCAACATGGGTATCCAGATCCCGCTGTTGGTTATTGAGCGGAGAACGTCTTGGTCATGTCTACATGTCTCCCGAACCCGTAGGGTCTACACACTTAAGGTTCGATGACGCTAGGGTTATAAAGGAAGTTTGTATGTGGTTACCGAATGTTGTTCGGAGTCCCGGATGAGATCCCGGACATCAGAGGAGTTCCGAAATGGTCCGGAGGTAAAGATTTATATATGGGAAGTCCTATTTTGGTCACCGGAAAAGTTTCGGGTTTTTTCGGTAACGTACCGGGACCACCGGGAGGGTCCCGGGGGTCCACCAAGTGGGGCCACCAACCCCGGAGGGCTTCATGGGCCAAGTGTGGGAGGGAACCAGCCCCAGGTGGGCTGGTGCGCCCCCCACAAGGGGCCCAAGGTGCAAGGGAGAGTGGGAGGGGGCAAACCCTAGGGCAGATGGGCCCTAAGGCCCACCCCAGGCGCGCCTCCCCTCTCTCTCCCTCTGGCCGCCACCCAGATGGCATCTGGGGGCTGCCGCCACCCTTGGGGAGGGAACCCTAGAGGGGGCGCAGCCCCCTCCCCTCCCCTTATAAATACTTGAGGCCTGGGGGCTGCCCAACACATGAGTTTCTCCCTCTATTGGCGCAGCCCTACCTCTCTTACTCCTCCTCTCCCGCGGTGCTTGGCGAAGCCCTGCAGGATTGCCACGCTCCTCCATCACCACCATGCCGTTGTGCTTCTGCTGGATGGAGTCTTCCTCAACCTCTCCCTCTCACCTTGCTGGATCAAGGCATGGGAGACGTCACCGGGCTGTACGTGTGTTGAACGCGGAGGTGCCGTCCGTTCGGCACTAGGATCTCCGGTGATTTGGATCACGACGAGTACGACTCCTTCAACCTCGTTCTCTTGAATGCTTCCGCTTAGCAATCTACAAGGGTATGTAGATGCACTCTCCTTCCCCTCGTTGCTAGTTTCTCCATAGATAGATCTTGGTGACACGTAGGAAAATTTTGAATTTCTGCTACGTTCCCCAACAGTGGCATCATGAGCTAGGTCTATTGCATAGATTCTTTGCACGAGTAGAACACAAAGTAGTTGTGGGCGTTTATCTTGTTCAATATGCTTACCGTTACTAGTCCAATCTTGTTTCGACGGTATTGTGGGATGAAGCGGCCCGGACCGACCTTACACGTACACTTACGTGAGACAGGTTCCACCGACTGACATGCACTTGGTGCATAAGGTGGCTAGCGGGTGCCGGTCTCTCCCACTTTAGTCGGAACGGATTCGATGAAAAGGGTCCTTATGAAGGGTAAATAGCAATTGACATATCACATTGTGGTTTTTGCGTAGGTAAGAAATGTTCTTGCTAGAAACCAATAGCAGCCACGTAAAACATGCAAACAACAATTAGAGGACGTCTAACTTGTTTTTGCAGGGTATGCTATGTGATGTGATATGGCCAAGAAGAATGTGATGAATGATATGTGATGTATGAAATTGATCATGTTCTTGTAATAGGATTCACGACTTGCATGTCGATGAGTATGACAACCGGCAGGAGCCATAGGAGTTGTCTTTATTTATTGTATGATCTGCGTGTCATTGAACAACGCCATGTAATTACTTTACTTTATTGCTAACCGGTAGCCATAGTAGTAGAAGTAATAAGTTGGCGAGACAACTTCATGGAGACACGATGATGGAGATCATGGTGTCATGCCGGTAACGATGATGATCATGGAGCCCCGAAGATGGAGATCAAAAGGAGCAATATGATATTGGCCATATCATGTCACTATTTGATTGCATGTGATGTTTATCATGTTTATGCATCTTATTTTCTTAGAACGACGGTAGTAAATAAGATGATCCCTCATTAAAATTTCAAGAAAGTGTTCCCCCTAACTGTGCACCGTTGCAAAAGTTCGTCGTTTCTAAGCACCACGTGATGATCGGGTGTGATGGATTCTTACGTTCACATACAACGGGTGTAAGACAGATTTACACACGTGAAACACTTAGGTTGACTTGACGAGCCTAGCATCTACAGACATGGCCTCGGAACACAGAGACCGAAAGGTCGAGCATGAGTCGTATAGTAGATACGATCAACATGAAGATGTTCACCGATGATGACTAGTCCGTCTCACGTGATGATCGGACACGGCCTAGTTGACTCGGATCATGTAATCACTTAGATGACTAGAGGGATGTCTATCTGAGTGGGAGTTCATAAGATGAACTTAATTATCCTGAACATAGTCAAAATATCTTTGCAAATTATGTCGTAAGCTCGCGCTTTAGTTCCACTGTTTAGATATGTTCCAAGAGAAAATATAGTTGAAAGTTGACAGTAGCGATTATGCGGACGGTAGAAAGTTTATGTCTTTAATGCACCGCTTAGTGTGTTGAACCCCAAACGTCGTTTGTGGATGTTGCAAACATCGTACATACACGTTTTGATAACTACGTGATAGTTCAATTAAACGGTCTAGAGTAGAGACACCAAAGACGTTTTCGAAACGTCGCGGAACATATGAGATGTTTCGAGGGCTGAAATTGGGATTTCAGGCTCGTGCCCACGTCAAGAGGTGTAAGACCTCCGACGAGTCTCTTAGCCTGCAAACTAAGGGAGAAAAGCTCAATCATTGAGCTTGTACTCAGATTGTCTGAGTACAACATTCACTTGAATCGAGTGGGAGTTGATCTTCCAGATGAGATAGTGATGTTTCTCCAAAGTCATTGCCACCAAGCTGCTAGAGCTTCGTGATGAACTATAACATATCAGGGATAGATATGATGATCCTTGAGATATTCGCGATGTTTGACACTGCGAAAGTAGAAATCAAGAAGGAGCATCAACTGTTGATGGTTAGTGAAACCACTAGTTTCAAGAAGGGCAAGGGCAAGAAGGGATGCTTCATGAAACGGCAAAACAGCTGCTGCTCTAGTGAAGAAACCCAAGGTTGAACCCAAACCCAAGACTAAGTGCTTCTGTAATAAGGGGAACAACCACTGGAGCAGAATTACCCTAGATACTTGGTAGATGAGAAGGCTGGCAAGGTCGATAGAAGTATATTGGATATACATTATGTTAATGTGTACTTTACTAGTACCCCTAGTAGCACCAGGGTATTAGATACCGGTTCGGTTGCTAAGTGTTAGTAACTTGAAATAAAAGGCTACGGAATAAACGGAGACTAGCTAAAGGTGAGCTGACGAAATGTGTTGGAAGTGTTTCCAAGTTTGAAGTGATCAAACATCGCACGCTCCCTCTACCATCAAGATTAGTATTAAACCTGAATAATTGTCTTTTGGTGTTTTCGTTGAGCATAGACATGATTGGATTATGTCTATCGCAATACGGTTATTCATTTAAGGAGAATAATGGTTACTCTATTTATTTGAATAATACCTTCAATGGTCTTGCACCTAAAGGAATGGTTTATTGAATCTCGATCGTAGTGATACACATTTTCATGCCAAAAGATATAAGATAGTAATGATAGTACCACTTACTTGTGGCACTGCCATGTAAGTCATATTGGTATAAAACGCATGAAGAAGCTCCATGTTGATGGATCTTTGGACTCACTCGTTTTGAAAAGTTTGAGACACGCGAACCATGTCTATTGGTGTATACGCATGAAGAAACTCCATGCAGATGGATCGTTTGGACTCACTTGATTTTGAATCACTTGAGATATGCAAATTATACCACATGGGCAAGATGACTGAAAAGCCTCGTTTTCAGTAAGATGGAACAAGATAGCAACTTGTTGGAAGGAACACATTTTGATGTGTACAGTCCAATGAGTGCTAAGGCATGCAGTGAATATCGTTATGTTCTTACTTCATAGATGATTCGAGTAGATGTTGAGTATATTTACTTGATGAAACACAAGTCTGAATTATTGAATGGTTCAAGTAATTTCAGAGTGAAGTTGAAGATCGTCGTGACAAGAGGATACAATGTCTATGATATGATCATAGAGATGAGTATCTGAGTTATGAGCTTTGGCACGCAATTAAGACATTGTGGAAATTGTTTCACAATTAATACCGCCTGGAACACCATAGTGTGATGGTGTGTCCGAACATCATAGTTGCACCCTATTGGATATGGTGCGTACCATGATGTCTCTTATCGAATTACCACTATCGTTCATGGGTTAGGCATTAGAGACAACCGCACTCATTTTAATAGGGTACCACATAATTCCGTTGAGACGACACCGTTTGGAGAAACCTAAGTTGTCGTTTCTTAAAGGTTTGGGGCTGCGACGCTTATGTGAAAGAGTTTCAGGTTGATAAGCTCGAACCCAAAGCGGATAAAATGCATCTTCATAGGACACCCAAAAATAGTTGGGTATACCTCCTAATTCAGATCCGAAAGCAATAGGGATTGTTTCTTGAATCGGGTCCTTTCTCGAGGAAAAGTTCGTCTCGAAAAGTTGAGTGGGAGGATGGTGGAGACTTGATGAGGTTACTGAACCATCACTTCAACCAGTGTGTATCAGGGCACAGGAAGTTGTTCCTGTGGCACCTACACCAATTGAAGTGGAAGCTTATGATAGTGATCATGAAGTTTCGGATCAAGTCACTACCGTACCTCGTGGGACGACAAGGACGCGTACTGCTTTGGAGTGGTACGGTGACCCTGTCTTGAAGGTCATGTTGCTAGACAACAATGAACCTACGAGCTATGGAGAAGCGATGGTGGGCCCAAATTCCGACAAATGGTTAGAAGCCATGAAATCCGAGATAGGATCCATGTATCAGAACAAAGCATGGACTTTGGTGGACTTGCCCGATGATCGGCAAGCCATTGAGATAAATGGATCTTTAAGAAGAAGACGGACGTGGATGGTAATGTCACCGTCTATGAAGCTCGACTTGTGGCGAAGAGTTTTTCACAAGTTCAAGGAGTTGACTACGATGAGATTTTCTCATCCGTAGCGATGCTTAAGTCCATCGGAATCATGTTAGCATTAGCTGCATTTATGAAATCTGGCAGATGGATGTCAAAACGAGTTTCCTTACTAGTCTTTGTAAGGAAAGGTTGTATGCGATACAATCAGAAAGGTTTTGTCGATCCTAAGGATGCTAAAAGGTATGCAAAGCTCCAGCAATCCTTCCAAGGACTGGAGTAAGCATCTTGGAGTTGGAATATACACTTTGATGAGATGATCAAAGATTTTGGGTTTATACAAAGTTTATGAGAAACTTTTATTTCCAAAGAAGTGAGTGGGAGCACTATGGAATTTCTGATGAGTGTATGTTGTTGACATATTGTTGATCAGAAATGATGTAGAATTTTCTGGAAAGCATATAGGGTTGTTTGAAAGGTGTTTTTCAATAGAAAACCTGGATCAAGCTACTTGAACATTGAGCATCAAAATCTATGAGGATAGATCAAAATGCTTAATAATATTTTCAAATGAGCATATACCTTGACATGATCTTGAAGGTGTTCAAGATGGATCAGTCAAAGAAGGGGTTCTTACCTGAGATGTAAGGTATGAAGTTAAGACTTAAAGCTCGACCACGGCAAAAAAGAGAGAAAGGACGAAGGTCGTCCCCTATGCTTTAGACGTAGGCTCTACAGTATGCTATGCTATGTACCGCACCTGATGTGTGCCTTGCCACATGTCTGGCAAGAGGGTACAAAGGTGATCAAGGAGTGGATCACCAGATAGCGGTCAAAATTGTCCTTGGAGTAATAAGGATTTATTTCTCAATTATGGAGGTGATAAAGAGTTCGGCGTAAAGGGTTACGATGATGCAAGCTTTAACACCTATCTGAATGACTCTGAGTAGCAAACCGGATACGTATAGTAGAGCAACCATTTGGAATAGCTTCAAGTGGAGCATGGAAGCAGCATTTACAATATGACATAGAGATTTGCGAAGTACATACGGATCTGAATATTGCAGACCCGTTGACTAAAACCTCTCTCAAGCAAAACATGAACTCATTGAGTCTAAATCACATGATGATGTGAACTAGTTTAATGACACTAGTAAACTCTTTGGATGTTGGTCACATGGCGATGTGACATGTGAGTGTTAATCACATGGCGATGTGAACTAGATTATTGACTCTAGTGCAAGTGGGAGACTGTTGGAAATATGCCATAGAGGCAATAATAAATTAGTTATTATTATATTTCCTTGTTCATGATAATCGTTTATTATCCATGCTATAATTGTATTGATAGGAAACACAGATACATGTGTGGATACATAGACAACACCATGTCCCTAGTAAGCCTCTAGTTGACTAGCTCGTTGATCAATAGATGGTTACGGTTTCCTAACCATGGACATTAAGATGTCGTTGATAACGGGATCACATCATTAGGAGAATGATGTGATGGACAAGACCCAATCCTAAGCCTAGCACAAAGATCGTAGTTCGTATGCTAAAGCTTTTCTAATGTCAAGTATCATTTCCTTAGACCATGAGATTGTGCAACTCCCGGATACCGTAGGAATGCTTTGGGTGTACCAAACGTCACAACGTAACTGGGTGGCTATAAAGGTGCACTATCTCCGAAAGTGTCTGTTGGGTTGGCACGAATCGAGACTGGGATTTGTCACTCTGTGTAAACGGAGAGGTATCTCTGGGCCCACTCGGTAGGACATCATCATAATGTGCACAATGTGACCAAGGGGTTGATGACGGGATGATGTGTTACGGAACGAGTAAATAGACTTGCTGGTAACGAGATTGAACAAGGTATCGGGATACCGACGATCGAATCTCGGGCAAGTACAATACCGCTAGACAAAGGGAATTGTATACGGGATCGATTGAGTCCTTGACATCGTGGTTCATCCGATGAGATCATCGTGGAACATGTGGGAGCCAACATGGGTATCCAGATCCCGCTGTTGGTTATTGACCGGAGAACGTCTCGGTCATGTCTACATGTCTCCCGAACCCGTAGGGTCTACACACTTAAGGTTCGATGACGCTAGGATTATAAAGGAAGTTTGTATGTGGTTACCGAATGTTGTTCCGAGTCCTGGATGAGATCCCGGATATCACGAGGAGTTCCGGAATGGTCCGGAGGTAAATATTTATATATGGGAAGTCCTGTTTTGGTCACCGGAAAAGTGTCGGGTTTTTCCGGTAACGTACCGGGACCACCGGGAGGGTCCCAGGGGTCCACCAAGTGGGGCCACCAACCCCGGAGGGCTGCATGGGCCAAGTGTGGGAGGGAACCAGCCCCAGGTGGGCTGGTGCGCCCCCCACAAGGGGCCCAAGGTGCAAGGGAGAGTGGGAGGGGGCAAACCCTAGGGCAGATGGGCCCTAAGGCCCACCCCAGGCGCGCCTCCCCTCTCTCTCCCTCTGGCCGCCACCCAGATGGCATCTGGGGGCTGCCGCCACCCTTGGGGAGGGAACCCTAGAGGGGGCGCAGCCCCCTCCCCTCCCCCTATAAATACTTGAGGCCTGGGGGCTGCCCAACACATGAGTTTCTCCCTCTATTGGCGCAACCCTACCTCTCTTACTCCTCCTCTCCCGCGGTGCTTGGCGAAGCCCTGCAGGATTGCCACGCTCCTCCATCACCACCACGCCGTTGTGCTGCTGCTGGATGGAGTCTTCCTCAACCTCTCCCTCTCACCTTGCTGGATCAAGGCATGGAAGACGTCACCGGGCTGTACGTGTGTTGAACGCGGAGGTGCCGTCCGTTCGGCACTAGGATCTCCGGTGATTTGGATCACGACGAGTACAACTCCTTCAACCCTGTTCTCTTGAACGCTTCCGCTTAGCAATCTACAAGGGTATGTAGATGCACTCTCCTTCCCCTCGTTGCTGGTTTCTCCATAGATAGATCTTGGTGACACGTAGGAAAATTTTGAATTTCTGTTACGTTCCCCAATATTTTCTTCGTTAGTCGTTCTTTCATGTGGGGCACTTCTTTGCAACCTTTGCCCGCCATGCAGTCACTCTGCAAGTTGTGGCTTCTGACAAAGGAAGTTTTTGGTGCCGGCACACTACTTGTCCGGCTGCAGGAGGCGGCATATTGTAGAAGGCAGCGAGGCTCCGGGCCGACTGGTCGAACCCGGTGCCAGGCGGAAAAGATAGACTACACATTCTCATAGGCATGACACTTATCATATAGATAAAAGAGGGCAGTCCCCGAGCTCTTCTCGGGGGACCCAGAGTCTTGATACATAGTACAAAAGGTAGCGTGATACATACTGCTTTCAGCTGTAAAACCTTCGGAGGAGGTTTGCGTTCCATGGCCTCTCCGTCTCTTTGCCTGAATCATCCCTCTTGCACGCTCTGGGCTTCTGGGCATCGATCACATAGTAGGCATCGTTGCCCAACACCTTACTGATGATGAAAGCGCCTTCCCAAGGTGTCGAGAGCTTGTGTTGTCCGGCTGTTCGCTGGATCAGCCGGAGCACAAGGTCTCCCTCCAGGAAGGATCTTGGCTTCACCTTGCGGTTGTAGTATCGGCACAAACTCTGCTGGTAGATGGCCGACCGGCTGAGTGCCAACAGCCGGCCTTCCTCCAGCAAGTCGACGCCGTCTTCTCATGCCTCCTTGGCATCCGCCTCGGTGTACATGGTGACTCTTGGGGAGTCGAACTCAATATCTGTCGGGATGACGGCTTCGGCACCGTAGATGAGGAAGAAGGGCGTGAAGCCCGTTGACTTGTTTGGAGTTGTGCGTAGGCTCCAGAGGACGGCCGGCAGCTCAACGAGCTAGCAGCTGGCCGAACGCTCCAGAGGCTCGACCAGTCGGGGCTTGAGGCCGGACAAAATGAGGCCGTTTGCACGCTCCACTTGGCCGTTTGACTGTGGGTGGGCAACGGATGCTAAGTCCAGGCGGATGCCATGTGTTGCACAGAAATGAGCCAAGGCTCCCTTGGCGAAGTTGGTGCCGTCGTCGGTGATGATGCTGTGTGGGATGTCGTATCGCGTGGTGATGTCGGCGATGAAAGTCACGGCAGTCGGCCCATTCAGCTTCTTGATTTGTTTTGCCTCTATCCACTTGGTAAACTTGTCCGCAACAAGCAAGTGAGTCATGCCACCGCGGGCCGTCTTGAATGGTCCCACCATATCCAGTCCCCATACAGCAAAGGGCCAGGCTATGGGAATGGTCTTGAGTGTAGAAGCCGGCAGGTGTGGCTTGGAGCGGAACCTCTGGCACCCTTTACACTTCTGAACTAGCTCTTTGGCCTCTTCTAGGGCGGTCGGCCAGAAGAACCCGTGGCGGAAAGCCTTGGCCACAAGTGATCTTGAAGCCGCGTGGTGGCCGCACTCGCCCTGGTGGATATCTCTGAGTATTGCTTGGCCTTGGTCCGACTCCACACACCGCTGGTAAAACCCTGTTACGCTTCGTCGCACCAGCTCTCTGTTGACTATGGTGTAAGCTGCAGCTCGCCTCTGCACTTGTCGGGCTGAGACTTCATCGGCTGGCAGCTCTTTATTCACCAAGAACTTGAGGATTGGCTGGGTCCATGAGGGCGCCGCAATTTCTTCGACTGTGACTACTGCAACTTGAATGAGGGCGGCTGGGCCGTGAGGTGGCGGGTTGGCAGCTGCTTCCACCTGCTGTGTTGGAGAAGTCCCCGGGCCGACTGTTGAAGTCCCCGGGCCGGGTTCTGAAGTCCCTGGGCCGGGCGCGGCTGTAGCAGTCCCTGGGCCGCCTGTCGAAATCCCCGTGCCGGCCTCTGGGATCGTCAAGTCGGATCCGACTGCTTCGGGGGGGCGGCACAAAGATGGAGTCTGAATCAGGAGACGGCTTGACAGACAGCTTTAGAAGGCGGCGTAGGGCGACACCGGCTGGTATTGCTTGTCGGGTGGAGCCAATCCATGCCAGAGCATCTGCTTGCTCGTTGTCATTTCTTGGCACGTGAAGGAACTCGCACCCATCAAAGTATCCGCTGAGTTGCTGCACGAGGAAGCGGTAGCTTGCCATGTTTGCATCCTTGGCGTCCCAGTCGCCTGACGACTGCTGGACCACCAAGTCGGAGTCACCATAACACAGGATCTGGCGAATGCCGAGTTCCTTGGCAAGCCGGAGCCCGTGTATGAGTGCCTCATATTCTGCTACGTTGTTGGAGGCGGCGAAGTGGACTTGCAACACGTATTTGAGCTTGTCGCCCTTGGGAGAGGTGAGGACGACGCCGGCTCCTAGACCAGTGTGCATTTTTGAACCATCGAAATGCATCCGCCAATGAGTCGAGTCTGGTGCAGGCGGCAAATATTGGGTCTCGCTCCAATCAACGAGGAAGTCGGCCAACACTTGCGATTTGATGGCGGTGCGAGGCTGGTAGTAGATGGTGTAAGGGGCCAGATCAATAGCCCACTTGGCCACTCGGCCAAAAGCATCTCTGCTCCCAATGATCTCAGCAAGTGGAACTGTGCAGACAACGGTTATTGGGTGCTCTTGAAAGTAGGGCTTCAGCTTCTTGGCGGCAAAGTGCACGCCGTAACACATCTTCTGGTAGTGGGGGTAGTTTTGCTAGGAGGCGGACAATACTTTGCTCAAGTAATACACCGGTCTCTGGACCGGCAATGCTTTGTCCTTCTCCTTGCGCTCTACTACCATGACTATGCTGACAACCCGACTGGTGGCTGCAATGTAGAGGAGCATGGGCTCCTTCTCAGTCGGAGCCGCCAGGACAGGAGGGGTTGCCAACATCTTCTTGAGTTGGAGAAATGCTTCGTCCGTCTTGTCATTCCACTCGGAAAAAGTGGTCTTCTTCATGAGTTGGTACAGGGGAAGGGCCTTCTCGCCCAGCTGACTGATGAAATGGATGACTGACGCCAGGCAGCCGATGAATTTCTGCGCGTCCAACAGTCGGGTGGGCACTTTCATCATCTCAATTTCCTTGATCTTCATGGGATTGCACTCTATGCCGCGCTCTAAGACCAGGAAACCGAGATGTTGGCCGGCTGGTACACCAAAGACACATTTCTCCGGATTGAGCTTGATCTGGAATCGGCGCAGGTTCTCAAAGGTCTCCTTGAGATCCTCCAGCAGCGTGCCACGCTTCTCCGTCTTCACCACCACATCGTCCACATATACATGGGCATTTCTGCCAAGTTGCTTGAGGAGGCACTTCTGCATGCAACGCTGGAACGTGGCACCGGCGTTTCTCAAACCGAACGTCATGGTCAGGTATCAGAAGGCTCCAAATGGCGTGATGAAGGCGGTCTTCAGCCTGTCGGCCGGGTTCAGTTTTATCTGGTGATACCCGGAGTATGCATCCAAGAAACTCAATAGCTCGCATCCGGCTGTGGAGTCTATTACTTGATCAATCCTCGGCAGAGCAAAGGGATCTTTGGGGCAGGCTTTGTTGAGGCTGGTGTAGCCAATGCACATGCACCACTGCTTGTTCTTTTTCAACACCAGGACTGGGTTGGCCAGCCACTCTGGAAAGAATACTTCCATGATGAATCCGGCTGCTAGGAGTCGGGCTATCTCTTCTCCGACAACTCTTCTCTTCTCTTCTGACAGGAAGCGCAAGGGCTACCTAACCGGCTTGACGTCAGGTCGGACATGTAGCTTGTGCTTGGCAAAATCCGTCGGAACACCCGGCATGTCTTTGGGAGACCATGCAAAGATGTCCCGATTCTCACGGAGGAAATCGACGAGCTCGCTTTCCTATTTGCTGTCAAGGCCTGTGCCTACGACAGTGTGCCCCTCTGGGTACTCCGGGTCCAAGGGTATTTTCTTTGTTTCCTTGGCCGGCTTGAACGAGCCCTCAACCTCCGACTCCTGGGGGGTGGGTGACATTTCCGGCTTCTTGCCTGCCAACGCCACCACCCGGTCAAGGAGCTGCTTCTCGGCAGCAATCACGAGGGACTCGGCCAACCGGCTGCTATCTGCGGCGCAAGCGATCGACTTCTTGTAGTTTCCGACTACTCTCAGGATTCCCTTGGTACTCGGCATCTTCATCTTGAGGTAGGCGTAGTGGGGGACTGCCATGAATTTGGCCAGAGCAGGCCGGCCTAGCAGTGCATGGTAGGGGCTCTCAAGGTCCACCACTTCAAACCAAACTGACTCTCGGCGAAAGTGATTCTTGTCTCCGAAGAGGACATCAATCTGGGTCTTGCCAATTGGTGAGCAGGAAAGGCCAGGGACTATGTCATGGAATACAGTCTGACTGGGGACGAGCTGCTTCTACTTGATTCCCAACTTCTCCATCATGTCACGGTACAGGATATTGATGCTGCTGCCGCCATCTATCAAGACTCTGGAAAAACGGGCTGCTCGCCTCTCTGTTGCAAGGGTAGCTTCTAGGACCAGGGCATACGAACCGGGGGAAGGCATCACTTCCGGGTGGTCGGCCCCGCTCCAACTGATAGGCTTCGCGGACCAATGCATGAACTCTGGAGTATTGGAGGCCACTGCCTGCACCTCTTGTTGTTGTTGCCGTCTGCTGCGCCTGTCGTCGGCTATGCTGGTGAATACAACATAGGCTCCGTGTTCCTCTAGGTACTCGTCTTGTATGGCGCTGACTGGTCGGGCTGCCGGCTGCTGGGGCTGAGGAGGCGGCGGTCCGGCAGGCGAAGGAGGTAGGAGTCCATCTCCCTTGGCAATTCTGGTGAGCCAGTGACACTTCCGAGTGGTGTGGTTGGAGGGCTTCGCGCCGCTATGGAACTTGCAGGGTGCATCCAAGGTTTGCTCATAAGAGAAAGCAGGCAACCAATTGGTCTTGCCGCCCTTCTACCATTTGGGGGCCAGCTGCCCTTCTGGCTGCTGATCCTCGACCGTCGCCACCTGCCGGCTGATGGAAGCCGGCTGGGTGGCCTTCCGCTTGTTATCACATGGTTGTTGTCCCCGACTGGTGTCACCAGCCGGAGTCCGAGGTGCCTGAGGGGCCACCTTGCCGGACGCATCAACCAAGATTTCCGCCTTCATGGAGGAGTCAGCCATGGCATGCTTGTCGGCGATGACCAGCAACTCATCGAGGGTCTCGGGCTCGCCGCAGAGGAGTCGATGCTTGAGGAGGGTGCCCTCTCGGCACCCGGCAGTGAAGTACTCGATTGCATGCACCTCGTGCACGCCTTCGCAGGAATTGCGCAGCCCGGTCCAGCGCGTGAGGTAGTCGCGAGTTGACTTCGTGGGCCCTTGGACGCACAAGGAGAGCTGTTGGGGCTTGGGAGCCCGCTTGTAGGTGCTGGTGAAGTTGCGGATGAAGACCTCGGTGAAATCAACCCAGCTGTTGATGCTGCGGGGCTTCAGGCTGTTGAGCCACGTCCGGGCAGTGCCCTGAAGCATGAGCGGGACGTACTTCACGGCAACGCGCTTGTTGCCGTTTGCTATACTGACGGCCGTGGAGTAGTCGACCAGCCAGTCCTCCGGCTTCACGGAGCCGGTGTACTTGGGCATATCTCGCGGGAGGGTGAACCCCTTAGGGAAGGGCTCATCTCGGATTCGGGGGCTGAAACAGGGCGGGCCCAATGCATCTTCTTCTTCAAGTGCCAGGGATCGGTTGAGACGATCGATCCGATGGCGAGCATCATTCTCTCCGACTCCCTCTTAACGGCCAAGGCGGTCGCCGAGTGTCGGATGCGTGACAGGAGGCGGAGTGGGGTATCTCGCTCCACGAGGCGGGGGAGGCGGCAGGTCGCCCCGCCGCTCTACTGCACGAGGGCGGCCGTCCTCGTCCCGCTCGATGGAGAGGCGTGACTGCGGCTGGCAGCTGGCTCGTTGCCCTTTCCTCCGCGGGCGCCACCAGTCGGCGTCCGGGAGGTCGCCCCATGATCTCGGCGTGGGGGCGGCTCATTGTTTCGTCCGGGTGGGACTTCGGCGCGGCAGGGGGGCTCGTGCTACGCGGCAGGGGGCCTCGTGCTGCGCGGCAGTCGCGTCTAGGAGCTGTCGGACTCGCTCCGTCATGTGGCGGAGCTCGTCGCTGTTGTATTTGTTCAGCTCATCCGTTACCGCCTGGGCGGCCCAGATGTTCTTTGCAGGCGTGGCGTAGACGGCGCGCTCTGCTCCGAACATGCTGGTGATGGTCGCGCCACGCTGTCGTACTGTGCCGAGGCGGCTAGGCCCCTCAGGAGCCGGCATGCCGCCTACAGCCTGGTCCATCTCGCGCCGATAGGCGTCCGAAAGCCGGCGCATGCTGGCCAGGCGGCCAGCGATTTCGACAAGCTGGAGGCGGCGTGCCTCCAGCGCCTCAGCGTCCGCGCCCTTGGGAATGGGCGCCATGAGGTCGCGCGGAGTGGCGTCGAGGGGATCTTGAGCACGCCCGTCCGAGTGCTCCTCACTGTTAATGACGAGTACCTCCATGACGGTGCTCCCGCCGCTGTACTCGCGAGGAGGTGGCTCGTCGTAGACCACCACGTTGGTGGGGAACGCGTCGAGCGACATCGTGTCGGAGTCGACGAACATTGGATCGGTCGAGCCGACGGACTCCAGGTCCACAGCAGGCTCGCTGGCGACATGGAGCTGGTCGAGGAGGCTGACGAGGCGGCTCTGAGGGCAGCTTGTGCCCGCGTCAGAGGCCGGCTCGTCGGAGAGGTCGATCTCGCCGACGAGGTCAGCGAGGCAGCTCGCCGCACAGGCGATCTTCGCACCGTGCAGCGCGTCAGGGCTGACGCCGTCGGGCGTGCTGGGTTGGCTTCACTCGCCAGGAAGGAACAGGGTTCCCGTCCAGAGCAGATCTCCGGGAGACGGTGCACCTCGCCCCATGGTGGGCGCCAAATGTCGGGGGTTGGGTGCGACATATGCCAATGGATGGCTTATCATGGTGGGAGCGAGTAGAACGTCGCCGGTGCCTGGAAGCGGGATAAGACGTAGACACGAACGCCGACGTACTTTACCCAGGTTCGGGGCTCTCCTAGGAGATAACACCCCTAGTCCTGCTCTGCGGGGTCTCCGCATGATCACTAAGGCACAAGTGATACAATGGTGCTCCTCGAGCTATGCGCTAGAGGCAGAAGGAGGCAAGGCTAGCTCTCTTCCTGCTCTAGGGGGTGGCTAGTTCTAATGGAGTGGGAACCCTTTGCATGGGTGGCCTGAGGGGTTTATATAGGCCTACCCCCCGGGGGTACAATGGTAATCTAGCCGGCTGCTGGGCCCGGCCATCAATGTCTCCAGCCTCCGGCTTCTCCGCCGACCGATGGGGCCCGCCGACTGGTGGGCCCCGCCGACTGGTTGGTGGCTGCTCACTGTAGTCGTGTCGTTGGTGACGGGGGCTTGGTCATCTTAGCGTGGCTACAGTCCTGCCGCCTGGTGGGAGGACACTGTAGCCACACCTGGTCTTATCAGCTTAATGGCGTGCTCGCCTCGGGACAAGGGACGGCCGCCTGCTGGAGGCCGGCCCCTCTCTAATCCGCCTGGTTGAGCTTCCGCCGTCTTCCTTGGGGTCACTGCCCGATAGTGCCCGCCTCTGGCAGGTCGTACCGATAGGCCGTCGTGGGGAACAGGGCTCCGCCTGCCCGGAGCGATGTCAGGATAGATATGGCACAGTGCTCCGTCGTGCGGAGATCTCCGTCTGTACGAAGCACTGTAGCCACGCCCATCTCGAGCGTGGGAGGCGACGTGCTTCACTGTAGCCATGCTTTGACTTGTACTCTCGATAGAAGCTCGGCCGCCCCTAGTCGTGAGGTGGCCGCCTGCCCGCCGCCGCCCTCTCTAGAGGGCGGCCACCAGGAGCCGGTCACCCGGAGCGTCGTAGTCCTGGATCGCAGCCGGCCGCTGAGCCAGCCGGCCCCAGAGGGCGGAGCTTCAGCTTGGGGCCCAGCTAGGTGGAGCTGGCCCAAAGTCTTGATAAATTCAGGGACTCGGGTGAGCCTACCGTGGCCCATTACTCCGACAATTCACGAAGGACGCCGTCGTGTTTGGAAGATAGCAATCAGAAGCGCAGCAGATCAGCGAAGGAATCTCGGCGATGACGTGTTGGCAGCAGGCTCTCGACAAAGAAGGGCGGTGGCGGCGTAACACGTGTGCATCGGACTCGACAGCTATGCGCTCGCTGGCAGGCAGCAGGACGCACTTGCGGGAGGGCTCAGGCCCATGGCGCGAGGGGCAGGCTGGGCTGTGTTAGCAACACAGTGGGCCGGCGAAAAGCTGGGTGCAAAGGCGTGTTGGTTTGGGCTGGTCCATGCGAGCCAAGGTTGGGCGCTGGTGTGATCAGCTTACGGAGGATACGAGATTTGTTTTGAAGAAAAGGGTCAGTTTCCACGCATGGCAGTGTGGTTGGACATGTAAGTCGCTAGCTGTTATCAGATATTTGAAGTGTGATTAAGAAAAGAAATAAGAGACTAGTCAGGAGGGTCACGTGGTGTTAGGTTGTGGTGTTGAGATTTGCTGGCTGCTACACCTACACGGGAAGACTACCAGGAACACTACGTTTGTGTTCTTTGCTTTGTACACTAGTCAAGGATGACATCATGGTAGTGATATTGTTGTTCAGAAGAGACAGTCATACGGGAACCGAGATCAGAGACATGCATATAAGGCTCGTGGAGTCTGGAGCATGTCGTGCAGTCGAGTAAGTTCGGCTGGGTCGGACTGAGCAGTCTGACGGATCGACGCAAGTTGGTTGGTACAGAAGATGGTGGTGAAATCGGCGGCGATGACATAGATGCGTGATGCTGATGGTGACCGATTTGTGGACGTGGAAACACGTGGAGCAGGCCCCGAGGGCTTGTGCGGCTTCGACAAGACTATGGCGCGGGGTTGATTCAAGGTGATGTATACACGGAGCTTGAATTCGACGGGGCGCGAGGGTGGACTGATCATCTACCATGGAGTCATGTTGAAGGTGGAGCTGGATTGAGGGGCTACGGTGTAAGGATCCGGTGAATCGAAGCCTATTCAGCATGGGGAAAAGCGAGGGACACGTAATTCAGACTGGAGCCCAGTGGTCTGATGGAAGCATGAAACTCGTCATCGATCGGTGATGATCGGTGGTACTCTGCAGTGGGGGTTGAGTGGTGTGGGTTCGCGACCCTTGAGACTCGACCGGGACAGTGGAGGCTCGACGCGGTAATAGCGGCGAGGCGTGCGGTACGCATGGTGCATGGAGACGGACCAGGGCTCTGGTGGTCATACATGTGGTGAGACAACTGCGAATTTGACTCGGGATGACTACAAGCAACGGTGAAATTCTTTCAAGTTTTAGACAGACGGTCAAGAAAGGAGCGGTAATGTTGAGTTCAGTTAACTCTTATGTGTGATACCCAATATGTGAGTTATTCATTTTCACGTAGGTCAGTGATCAGTGTGTGACGGCGTTGGACGGATACTCTGAAAGTTGGGAGCACAAACTAGAGTAACAAGAAACTTAATTTTGCTCGAGTGTTGACTGTGGTTAAGAGAAGAAGGGACTACAAGTTGCAGGTGGAGGCACATAGAGTCTTTGGAGTAGCAGCGGTACTCACGGGATAAGCTCAAGTCCAATGTACATGGATGTTGGACGCATGGACAAATCCAGGATGGTGGAGTATATTCGCCAAGGTGGAGTTTGTTAGAGTTGTGTCGAATATAGTGTACAAGGTAGGTTGCAGTTGGACTTGTAGTTGTATTGTGTTTAGATAGGATATGGAGTCGTGTCCAAGTAGGACACTTGTATCCTAGGCCTCTCTTAATAGCGAGGGTAGACACACGATGTAACATATGCCAACATAATAGCACCGGAACGCAGGGGAAGCCGGCGGCATGTGCCGGTGTCCAGGGCGACCGGGTGCGGTATTGTGACGGTGTCAGGGGAGGAGCGCCCATAGTCAAGCCCCGGGGATGTAGCCATACCGGTGAACCTTGTTAACAAATCTCGATGTCGTGCTCGTGTGATTGCTTGGTCCTCGGATGATCGACAGAGTGCCTCGGATTTATTCTAAAGATGCCTTGCCGATTAGGACCCCAACCTGGGAGTGATAATGTTGAAGATCCTGTCAGCAACTCGCTGTTAGATGCAACGCTCACATCCAGGATTTCAATCCAGAAGTTCTGTTGCGTGGTTTCCCAATTTAGTCATTTCAAGCACTGCTCAAGATATCGGCTGATATTCCGATAAATCGGACGATTTATCAATTACCGGTGTCTGATCGATAAAATAAATTGGTCGATATGCCGATAAACTGACCGATTTACCCATTATCTTAGGTCGATCGATAAGTTCCCAATAAGCAATATCCCCAACGTTGATTTTAAGCATGGTCTTGTTATCGAGACTAGATTCGGAGAGTTGATGCACCTAAAAATCACACACAAGTTGAATCTGAAATTCAGTTCATCCTTGATGGTTAAAGTAGATCCTGATGAAGGTATTTTAGTCCTGGACCAAGCAAGGAAGATACCAATCATAGATCAAGAAATTAGCAACGCTTTCAGATTGCCATAAGGAAGTAGAATTATTCCTCCAGGACATGCAGATTTGTCTGAAGTATGCATAGAGTTTAGCGTATTGGCTTCAAGCATTAAGGACAGTAAAACTGAGCCTAAACCGAGCACTTCACAACCGATCCTCCTGGTCCGTTTGATTTTGTGACTGGGTCGTTCTGCGATCAACTTTTGTCTGGTGTCCTGGGGGCAGCTGCTCCGGTAGAAAAATGGCAAGATGCTCGTTGATTCGGGTTATAGGTTCATAATCCGCTAGTCTTCCACCCGTCCACCCGGTGACAGTTCGCTCATCCCCGTTCCCCGGTGCCCCGTCTTTCTCTCAGGACCTTAAAACCCAAACCGCGCTGGCGGCGACAATGGCGACAAGGCAGCGATGCCTCCCCTGAACTTGAAGGCAATGGAACCAGGATTCCTATTTCTGCTGATCGGGGCGATCGTGTGTCATGGGCTGTTGGCCTTTGGAATACATCTCCATACGGATACGTCGTGGCTCTGGCGGCGGCGGTGAACGGCACCCCATCCTACCTATATCTGGCGGAAATGGTGGATCGACGTCGCGGCAGCACACACGCCCCCTTGCTCCACATTTTGGTGGCGCGACGGCTTCCTCGTCCATCAGAGATTCATCGCCGCTGCCTTGTCCAGAGGGTCCAGAGGACCCCAAACACCGCCGTTGACTGGAGTTCATATCAATCAGTGGGATATCCTGGCGCCTTTCCAAGTGAGCCGCACCAAGCTCACTGTCCAGCATCACGGCCATAGTTTTAAATAGCCGGCTATAGCAAGAGCCTTTTCAGCAGAGTGCCGCTAAATGGTCTCATTGTACAAATATTCTGCTGGGATGGGGCGCTCGACGTGCGTCCCCAATACTGCCATGTTTCTATGGCCGTCACCTCTCTCCGATTCAGGTTCCCCTCTTATTCACTACTCCCTCTCTCTCTCTCTCTCTCTCTCTCTCTCTCTCTCTCTCTCTCTCTCTCTCTCTCTCTCTCCAAGATTCCCGGTCTGACCAACAGAATTTGATTCGTGTCATTCGTCCACCCTGTCACCGAACCCTACTCTAGCGCGGTTGAGAGATCCCACGGCGCACGGACTGGCGGCGGTGGGATGCCTTCTCACCTCCCCATGCACGTCGGTATTGGCAAGATGATACAGGCAACGAGTATATGGGGGCTAAAATTGCTGCTCTGCTGATTCAAGTGAGCACGAACATATTGCCACTGTCCTACATGGCTACATGTACTGCACATCTGCTGCACGTTTTATTTCTTTTTCAAGAAATGTGTTTCTTGTTCAAGAAACAATGAGAGGATCTTACATATCTTTTTACCTCAGTTGTGCTCGAGTGATCGCAGCAATTGGATTAGTGACTATTGAATACTGCTGGTCAGACCTCGTGTCTTATATACATGATTTGGAGTTACATCAAGTACAGTTTGTTGGAAACGAGTGACCAGAACATATCCCTCTGTTTGTCATGTTTCTTTATTGGGAAAAGTATATTTTCCGTCTCTTAATTCTTTCTGAGGTATACGGATGGTCTCTCAACTCCAAAACCAGCAAAATATAGTCCCTCAACTTTCAAAACCGGGTAAAGTTAGTCCCTGCCTCAGTCAAACCTGGTTTATCTATGACGTGGCATGGTCAAAGCGATATTGGACAGTCCATGTAAAGCACGGCCGGCAACGCTGGAGCCTGGTACGACACGGGGTGAGGCGCCCCGTGCTTTTCCTGCTGGATGCACCCTCCTTGGCGCTCCATCAAGTGGTGGAGGAGACGGCGATTTGTTGCACGACGGCGACGGCGGCGCTCCAGCATGTGCTGAGATGGAGGCGAGTTGTCGCACGTCGGCAACTTCCAGCGCAGGCGCGACAATGGAGGTCGTGGGCGCACCTATGGCAGCAGCCCCGTGGAGGATCCTCGCTTCCTCGACCCCGCGGAGACCTGAGGTGCAGAGGTCGCTGCATGGCGCTGGTCTACTCGGCAGCAGACGCACGAGCCAGCTACCGCAACAACGGCCGTGTGCTGTAGATGGGCTTGTATCCTGAACCTCATATCCACCCACAAGCATGACCCCCGCTCCTCCACGTTCATGCAATCATGCTTGGGCTGCTATCAGGAGCATCTTCAACATCTGGAGCTTGTACCAATGTACCATGCATGCGCGGCCTATGTACATATCGCTGGGCCGGGGAGCTGTGGTGCGGCGAGGCGCGCAGGGCAACCCAAAATGGGGCGTCGCTTGTCAGTCGATGATGATAATCGGTCGTGGCAAGGTGCAGCAAGCACGACTGTGTACATGCAGACATTGAATGCCATGTGCTCGATGAAATGTCCACACTTTAGATAGATGAAAGGAAAGAGAAATATGGCCACATGAACCAAAGACCGGTCAAACATGTATGACGTGTTTGGTTTTAGTCAAAATCGTGTCCACGATCAGTAGGAAACCACTTAAAAGCGGTATGAGGGACTAAACTTATCCGGTTTTAAAAATTGAGGGACTACGCTTTGCTGGTTTTGAAGTTGAGGAACCATTTCTGTACTTTCAAAAGAGTTGAGGGACGAAAAGTATACTTTTTCCTTCTTTATTTGATGACAATTTATATGATTTGGACTCTCTGAACCTTATTCAGATCGATAACATGATCATTATTGCTGACCTTGAATTATTGCTGATAACAATTTATATTCACGGGGGTGATGTGCATGGCGTTCATGCTGCGGGTGGTGCTACACCTGATCACGGTGCTGGGGATGCTGACGACGATGCCGACAGGGCCGCACTGGCAGGCCGTCGTCATCAAGATTGTCATCATCTTCAACATGATGTTCATCACCTGCACCGTCGCCATGGACTCGAGGTTGGTACGTTCATTAATCTGCCACAGATCCCCTGTTTTGACTTCTTATTTTTTACTGTCCTAAATGGTAACTCTGCTTTAGACTTAATACGACTCGGTTCTTCTCGGTTTTTGGTACTCTTGGTGGGCATCCTCTTCTTCTTCATGGTGCTCAAGCAACTGCATAAGGAGGTCAGGTATCTTGGATTGGATGTGATGGAGGGCGCTGCACAAGAGAGGTCATGTTTGGACGACATTTAAATTTCGCCATGCCATGCTACTGCATGAACTATCTCCTGGCAGGTAACAGTTACTCCCTCCGGTCCTTTTTACTTCACATATTAGATTTGTGTCAAGTCAAAATTTGCAAAGTTTGATCAAATCTATACCTACTAATAAAGCAAGGTGCATTTCTCCAATTTTTTCATCCGTTCACCACCGAAAATATTTTTCTTATATCCGAGGTGGTACTAAATTTTCGTGATCCATCTGCTAAAAAATAAAAAGTTTTGTCCGGAATTTTGTACGTGGGCCGCACTTACTAAGGCCCAGAAAAGCCACCCATATATATCCTGCGCACGCAGCTGGGAAACCTTATTTGTCACTCAGCGCAGCATATAGTTGGAGCCTCCCATCGGTCGCCGGGCCGGCCCATTTCTATTTTTCTGTGTTCTTTTTCTATTTTTATTTTTCCCTTCCAATTTATTTTTTCCTTTTACCATAAATTAATTTAATAAATTTTCCAAATTTTCGTTTTTCATACTATTTTTTGTTAAATCTTAGAATTTCAAAATTTGTTCCCACTTTCAAAAACATTTGGAAATTGAAATTTTTATTTTCGTTCTAAATTTTTTTGAAACTAAAAAAAGTTCACATTTTCAAAAAAAATGTATTTTTTTCTAGATTTCTAAAATAAATTTCATTTCAAAAATAATAGGAATTCGGAAAATATTCATTTTATCAAAATGTTCACAAATTCAAAATAATGTTCGTGATTAAAAAGATATTTTTGAAGATTGATTTTAATGTTCAAAAGAAGTTTGCATTTTAAAAAATTGTTCAGAAATTCGGAAAATCTTCGGTTCTCCACCTTAAAAATGGTCATGTTTTCAAAAAGTTTTTGTGAATTTAAGAAAATCTTTCTATTTCAAGTTTTGTTTTCCTTATTCTAGAAATTAAACTTTTTTGAGACAAAAAATCTCACATGTTTTAAAAAATATCAGGAGGTCACCACAACCTCGACAAAGAGGCGGACCTGAAGGAAAAAAATGCACGAACTGGATAGTGGCCGCCACTCCCACCAACCCCATTACTATAAAGATCTCGCCGGCCAAACATGACCCGCGAGAACACCATAGCTCTCCGCTCTATCGCCCCACTATTGTGTGGGGACCGTTTTGATGGACACATTAATTATCTCTTCTGATGCTTCTCGCAAAAAAACTCTCCCGTTGCAACGCACGGGCACATGTGCTAGTTTATATTAAAAAATATCGAGATCTACAACACCAACTATATATACTATGAAACTACATTTCATGGTGAATCTAACAATTGATTTGGCATTGTGAATGTCGATACTTTTTTCCATAAGTTTGGTCAAAATAGAGATACTTTGACTTCAGACAAAACTTATATGCAGACTAAAACGGATTGGACGGTGTACAATAAAAATCTTGAATGCATAAGCAACGCTAGCACAAGAGTTTAGGGAAAAGGTTGTGTGTATACAGAGTTTCTGTTTTTTTTCTTTTGGCTTGGCGTATTCTCAGGTGATTACCTGTCCAGGCAAAAGGAACAAATTGTGGAACTAGATATTATATGTGCTCGAATTAGAGAGAAGTGCTATGCACATGACAGTTTTGACACGATTCACAGACGACTGTTAAATCCAGCCGGACATGGTATGATTCAAAAGTGCACTGGCCGCTGGATTTATACGTCGTGCAATGATCGTGCACAAGCATCGTGCATGGAGCAGTTTCGCGAATTAAAATGCTACCTCTTGAAATATTAGTCTAATAAGTGTACGTATTCATTCCTTTGTGTATTCTGATGCACCATGGTTATCAGTTTATCACTTAGTTGCCCTTGATGTTTTAAGTGATATATAAACGCCAACACAACTTTGTTAATCAAGCCGGTCGAATTTCTGCGTTTGCACCTTTTTCTCTGAACCATTTTGATATTTTTTTCTCGAATAATAGAACTAACATGTTTTAATTGTCAGTTCTTCTGTCTCAACTAGCAAGGAAGAAATGTTCTTCAAGCATAGAACTAACATAAAAAAATATTTGCTTTTGCTCGTGAAACCATATATTACTATATAATTCCTATCATTACACGGATAAATGGATGGGCGCGGCAACGCGTGCCATCAATGATCTAGTTAGCACAAAAGGCATCCATAGTTTGAAGGCCGCCAAATTTATAGTATCAAAGCCGATAGATGAGAATTCAAGCAAAGTGGAATGTGACTGTTTCAAGATAGCATTTGTAATTTTTTCAGTAAAACATCATATCAAAGTAAAGATAAAGCTTAATAATGCTCAAAAAATAGTAGAACACAATATTGTAAAACAAAGCACCTGGTTGCGACCATTGACGGACTCCAGGCAAATGGACGAGGAAAACAAAACATTAGTAGAATCTATTCCTTTCATTGCGAAGTAACACACCGCCTGCCAAAAAGTTTCTCCTTTTAAAATCACTTCAAACATAAAATGGGAGGAAGAAAAGAAAATGAAATGAAGTGTTACTTACCTCACGAGGTTGTGGGAATGGGTTTGTAGCCTAGTGGTTGCGATGACCTTAGTAGCACACAGGTCCTGGGTTCGACTCGCGGTTGCAGCGGATTTAAACAGGCCTGGGCATAAGTTTCAGGAATAAAGGATTGTAGGATTGTCGTTCTACAGTAAATAGTAAAAAAAAAACCACAGGAGGTTGTTGGGCAGCCACCTAGTGGCGAATCTTGGAGGAAAATCAAGGGCAGGCTCATAGTCAATGGCGTGAAGAAAAAGCCACCAAGTCTGAATTCTTTTGTTCAAAGAAGGCTAGAATTTGCCATAATACTACTAGGAACATGTACTATTAACTATTAATTTCGTTTTTTCATTGGTGGAGGGCAGGCTCAAGCCTATTAAAGCCTGTCCAGTTCATTCGCCACTGAGCTACCCATAATTGCTGAGAGCAGAAGAATAGAGGGAGAAATTTCCACCACAGTTTATAAATTTCACTCTCCCGCTCCCCCTATATATACACCTTGTACGCATGGAATGTTGGCTCCTCTTCTGTTCGAACCAATTCAAAAAAAATGAACAAGTTTTGGCACAACCAAAGCAGTAGACATGCATGCAAACTTAGTGACGAGATAGTCTGTCCTTGCACGATCCACAGCCATTAATCCTGACTATCGACCAGCTGCTGATGGAACGAGCAAGATCTTTCGATGGGCATTGAGATCGGTAGTACTCGATAGCCTGCTCCGCCAAGTCACTGTGACATCCCCAAATTACTAAGCACTAGTTATGCTAATTAACCTTGCCAAGTCATCATGTTTGTCATCATTTAATCACAGCTAAGAATTAATCCAACAGTTAAATTCAAATTTAAAATGCAAGTCAAATTATTATTTCTTCAAACAGTAAAACAAAAGTGTTCATAATATTGCAATTAATCAATAAGTAATTGTCATGAGGAAACCAACATTAATTGAGTTAATAAACTGCCATTAACCTATTTAAAACAGGACCTGCAGCAATTTAATTGACCTTTTTAAATTCTAAAAATAATCAGACTTTACCAAATGCTCTAGAACTTTTTGTGCAACATCACACTATTGTGCATGCTTTATGTGCCAAGTTTCAGTTTAAGCAAAATTCATTTGGTATAGAAAGAGTGAACCTACCAAGGGTGATTCCTCGGGTTTTCACCTTGATGGTATGGACCTGAACCCCGACAGTTCCTATGACTAAAGATGGGTCGGCCCCAAGGGTACCCACGAGGGATTACTGTGGCGGAAAGACAGGAAAGGTGGAGACCACCTAGGTGAGATGTGGGCCCGATCCCTGGTCGTGGTCCGTGAGTTACTGATAACCCGCAAGTATACGGGATAGTTGTACCCTCTTTCGATAAGTAAGAGTGTCGAACCCAACGAGGAGCTAAAGTTGAACAAATACTCTCTCAGTCCTATTGGCCACTGATACGACTCTACGCACGCTTGACGTTCGCTTTACCTAGAACAAATATAAAACTAGAAGTACTTGTAGGTGTTTTCGGATAAGCTTGCAAGAAAGTAAAGAACACGTAAATATAAACTAGGGGCTGTTAAGATAAAGAACAATAAAGTAAATATAGCGAGTGTGGAAAAGTGGTGGTAGGAGTTGTGGAATTGTCCCTAAGCAATTGACTATGTTACTAGACCGATAATCACCATTGCAATTCTATTTGATGGAGAGGCATAAGCTAACATACTTTCTCTACTTGGATCCTATGCACTTATGATTGGAACTATAGCAAGCATCCCCAACTACTAAAGATTCATTAAGGTAAAACCCAACCATAGCATTAAACATCAAGTCCCCTTTTATGCCATACGCAAACAACCTACTTACTTGGGCCTGTGCTTCTGTCACTCACACCACCCACCATAAGCAAATCATAAACATATTGCAAACCCTACAGCGGGAATCCCTCACACTTGCGCGACACGGAGGGCACAATAGGACAGCACCAATAATAAAACATGCAACTCAAACCAATCATAGAAATTCATCAATCACCGATAGGACAACGAAAATCTACTCAGACATCATAGGATGGCAACACATCATTGGAAAATAATATGAAGCATAAAGCACCATGTTCAAGTAGAGGGTACAGCGGGTTGCGGGAGAGTGGACCGCTGGATATAGATGGGGGAAGGTGATGGAGATGTTGGTGACGATGACAGAGGTGTTGGTGAAGATCGCGGTGATGATGATGGGCCCCGGCGGCGTTCCGGCGCCACCGGAAGCAAGGGGGAGAGAGCCCCCCTTCTTCTTCTTCTTCCTTGACCTTCTCCCTAGATGGGAGAAGGGTTTCCCCTCTGGTCCTTGGCTCCCATGGCTTGGGAGGGGCGAGAGCCCCTCCGAGATTGGATCTATCTCTCTCTTTCTGCGTTCTCTGGTTCTACCCCTTCACCGTTTCTTTTATATCTGGAGATCCGTAACTCCGATTGGGGTGAATCTTTCGCCCAGATCTTTCTCATAAAATTATCTTTCTTGCGCCAAAAGAAGAGAATCAACCGTCTTACGGGTGGATCACGAGGGCCAGGGGCGTGCTTGGGGGGTAGGGCACGCCCCCTACCTCGTGACCACCTCGGACATCGTTTCGCGTTGATTTTACTTCCCAAAAATCATAAATATTCCAAAAAAAATCTCCGTCCATTTTTATCCCGTTTGGACTCCGTTTGATATTGGATTTCTGCGAAACAAAAAAAACATGCAACAGACAGGAACTGGCACTGGGCACTGGATCAATATGTTAGTCCCAAAAATAATATAAAAAGTTGCCAAAAAGTATATGAAAGTGAATAATATTGGCATGGAACAATCAAAAATTATAGATACGACAGAGACGTATCAGCATCCCCAAGCTTAATTCCTGCTCGTCCTCGAGTAGGTAAATGATAAAAAAAGAATAATTTTTGATGTGGAATACTACCTAGCATAATCTTGATCATATGTCTAATCATGGCATGAATATTAAGACATGAGTGATTCAAAGCAATAGTCTATCATTTGACATAAAATAATAATACTTCGAGCGTACCAATAAAGCAATCATGTCTTTTCAAAACAACAAGGCAAAAGCAAGCTTATCCCTACAAAATCATACAGTTTGGCCATGCTTCATTTTCGTCACACAAAATGCTCCCATCATGCACAACCCCGATGACAAGCCGAGCAACTGGTTCATACTTTTTAACGCGCTTCAGCTTTTTCAACCCTCACGCAATACATGAGCGCAAGCCATGGATATAGCACTATAGGTGGAATAGAATACAATGATGGAGGTTATGTGGAGAAGACAAAAAAGGAGAAAGTCTCACATCGACAGTAAGTATTGCTTGCACAAACAAAATATTCGCCTTTTGCCTAGTCTCATTGCCCCGGATTCAGTTTAACTAAACGTGCATTTCACAGACCGATGCGTACCAAGAGACGGGGTGCTACAACCACAACTGCCGTGGGTTTGTCCAAACGACCAACAAGATAGCCATCGGCGCGGCTATCATGCCACAATTGGTGTACAACGGGAGGTAGTTTGGTATTAATCTGATGATATGGAAGGTAAATGCCATTTCAGAATCACTGCTATAATTTTCATTTTTCAAGAAGAATTGGTTGATCTGCATGGCAAATGCATGATGATTAGGAATATGATCATGTCTCCTGTAGAATTGGATTTCTCTGGTTGTTCCGTAAACTGAATTTGGTTCACTTAAAAAACTGCACTACCTGACAGTTTTGGGCAGCGAGCTTCTAACTGAAAAATGAGTTTGTTATGCTCATAATTTCAAGTTGGCCTCTACATATGAGTTGTAAATCATGCTCTAAGGTTTCCGTAGAGTACTTGTTTGCTTCGTTTGGATGTATGGTTTGAGAGCAGCCGTCTATTTAGTTTGTTGTCCAGAAATATAGTATAGTTTAATGTCGGTGGCGGTCTTGTCTTAGATAGATTCTGTAGTGTATTAATCTCACTCGGTAGAGTGGCCTACTTGCACACTTTTATTGACTCGTTGGTTGCTGATTACTTTCGAGCGAGTAGCACATATCTCAAGCAATCGTAGTATTCATTTCCCCGAATTGCTCCCTTGTTTTGTTGTGGCCGTATGCTCCATGGTCAATGATGCGTGCTGTATACATATTAAAACCAAAATTGGAGTTGTTTCAGTTGTGCATATTAGAACTGAATTATGCTCTTTTTTGCTGTAGTTGTATGCTCTTATTGCTAAATTGTTTAGTGGGTTGTTCAAACTAAACTCGTCCAGTCAGCTTGCTATGATGTATTGTATATTACTGTACTTCAGACGTCTTGTAGAATTTGGGCCTGAGCTGCAATTTAACTCTCTGATGCTCTATTTTGCTGCAGTTTAACTCTCTGATGCTGCTTTCCTTCATCATGCAGGCATGCCCTGATGCTCCCCTCGCTTTGGGCACCCAATGCCAGGCAGGTTGTGGATGCCCCGGACCTCAAGGCCGGCCTCGCTAGCCTGCTCACCCCGGAGCAGTTCCTTGAGGAGCGCGAGGGCATGCTGCAGGAGCTCTTCCCCTCCTGCGCCGTCCTGCCTGGTTTGTTTCTCCCCTTCTAATCATACTCTTGAGTGTTTTTCTGTAAGTGATGTTTCGAGCTTAGTCACTTGCCAATTGAGTGGGCAACTAAATTGCGGGTTTAGTTTAACATGGCTGCTTAACCGTAGGAGCATTATGTCTTTGATAGTACACTTCGCTTTGTTGATAATCTGTTAGACGTAAGAAGAGAAGGAATGGAATTTGAGTTGTAGAACATCTTTTAAGTTGATGTGATTAGCTTTCCTGCAATTGCTTTGGTTGCTTTTGTGGCTTGCTAACATCTCCATTATACTAGTCTGGATGGATGATGTGCTTGCTTACTTGTTGTGCTTGCAATGAACCATGTGGTATATGCTCTCCACTTCACACAAGGCCCAAGGGATCAGTATACTGGTGTTCGTGCAAAATGAGTTAAGTAGTTTAAATGTGCAAAATGAGTTATTTCTTCTAGTTCTGCTACTAGTTGTTGTGTACTCCTAGTGTTGTAGTAATACAGAAATATTAATGCTCAAATATGATGATCTGGCCTGCAGCGCACCTACAGTTTTCATTTTTATGATCAGTTTAGAGAGTTGCACATGTCAGTATATTGTATACTAAAAAAATCCTAGCTAGTGAGAACATTTTAGTCACTCCATGAACGCATACTGGTTAGTATTAGTCATACTATTTATGTACACCTCATTTGCTGTCAATTCTTGCTTATAAGTTATTGGATCCCTGATTGGCTACTGTTTGATGTTCTGTACACATTCTTATTCTTATATGTTCATTCTTGTTTTTTGCACAGGTGAAGTGCGAATCCAAGTTTGAAGCTGTGAAGCATATCAACAAAGACTAGCATATTATGTCTTGTAAATGTAGGCAGTAGTAGGCTTATCTGGGTTGTAGTATACTGTAATGTTTGTAATAGACTAGTGCCGTGTTGTTTTGGACGAATTTCATTTGCTATTTGGATTGTTTGAAATAATGATTGTGTATGTGATTTGAATACCCGTCAAATGGAAACCTGACAAGGGGGTCCAAGTTATAATGGTTGTTTGATAGATTTTGAAATTTTTGATGTGTGGGATCAATTTTGTGATAAGCATGACAAGTGGGACCAATCTAATTGGTGGGACCAGTGGCAAAAAAAAGGATGAAAATAAAAAATTAGTAGACTGTAAAAGGCTGCATCTTAGAAAAAAAGGCCGAATTAATGGCCCAAGCCCATGTAGCTAGTGAAAATTAACAAGAAAAAATACATTAAAAAGGCCGAATTGTTGGGCTAGGCCCAGGTAGAAAACTGAATTGGACCGGGCTGAATCTTGTGCCACATCAGATTGCCACGCTGGATGCCTACGTGGCCTGGGGAGGTTGCTAGTGACCAAAACGCCACAGTAGACGTATTTTGGTCATAAACGTCTACGACCATTCCAAAAGAAAGGTCGTTATAGTCAGTTTATGACCGCCAGCTTTTGACCTTATGTTTTTGGTCACAAAAAGGTCACAAATTGAAAACAGTGACCATTCAGTGACCAATAGTGGTGGTCACAAGTTGACATATTTCTTGTAGTGGGCGCTAGAAAAGGGTCTTGATAACCCGCAAGTATACGGGATAGTTGTAGCCTCTTTCGATAAGTAAGAGTGTCGAACCCAACGAGGAGCTAAAAGTAGAACAAATACTCTCTCAAGTCCTATCGGCCACTGATACGACTCTACGCACGCTTGACGTTCGCTTTACCTAGAACAAATATGAAACTAGAAGTACTTGTAGGTGTTTTTGGGTAAGCTTGCAAGAAAGTAAAGAACACGTAAATATAAACTAGGGGTTGTTAAGATAAAGAACAATAAAGTAAATATAGCGAGTGTGGAAAAGTGGTGGTAGGAGTTGTGGAATTGTCCCTAAGCAATTGACTATGTTACTAGACCGGTAATCACTATTGCAATTCTATTTGAGGGAGAGGCATAAGCTAACATACTTTCTCTACTTGGATCATATGCACTTATGATTGGAACTATAGCAAGCATCCCCAACTACTAAAGATTCATTAAGGTAAAACCCAACCATAGCATTAAACATCAAGTCCCCTTTTATGCCATACGCAAACAACCTACTTACTCGGGCCTGTGCTTCTATCACTCACACCACCCACCATAAGCAAATCATAAACATATTGCAAACCCTACTACGGGAACCCCTCACGCTTGCGCGACACAGAGGGCACGATAGGACAGCACCAATAATAAAACATGCAACTCAAACCAATCATAGCAATTCATCAATCACCGATAGGACAACGAAAATCTACTCAGACATCATAGGATGGCAACACATAATTGGAAAATAATATGAAGCATAAAGCACCATGTTCAAGTAGAGGGTACAGCGGGTTGCGGGAGAGTGGACCGCTGGATATAGATGGGGGGAGGTGATGGAGATGTTGGTGAAGATGACGGAGGTGTTGGTGAAGATCGCGGTGATGATGATGGCCCCCGGCGGTGTTCCGCGGATTGAATCTATATCTCTGTTTCTGTGTTCTCTGGTTCTACCCCTTCACCGTTTCCTTTATATCTGGAGATCCGTAACTCCGATTGGGGTGAATCTTTCGCCCAGATCTTTCTCATAAAATTATCTTTCTTGCGCCAGAAGAAGAGCATCAACCGCCTTACGGGTGGACCACGAGGGCCAGGGGCGTACCTGGGGGGGTAGGGCGCGCCCCCTACCTCGTGACCACCTCGGACACCGTTTCGCATTAATTTTACTTCACAAAAATCATAAATATTCCAAAAAAAATCTTTGTCCATTTTTATCCCGTTTGGACTCCGTTTGATATTGGGTTTCTGCGAAACAAAAAAACATGCAACAGACAGGAACTGGCACTGAGCACTGGATCAATATGTTAGTCCCAAAAATAATATAAAAAGTTGTCAAAAAGTATATGAAAGTGAATAATATTAGCATAGAACAATCAAAAATTATAGATACGACGGAGACGTATCAGTTACCTAGTCGGAGCGACGGCCCTGGTCGTCTTCGCGACTTATAATAATACACTAACAGATTTGGGTATTTGAACTGAGTTGAGCTACATGCCTTTACACACTAACCACCACGCAGGATAATGGTTTATGGGGCCCTCAGTGTCGTACGTTCCCTCTGAAAGCAATCTAGATGTCACCGTTCAGATATGCGGGCTGATTGTTGGGGCGAGCTGGTTACGCCTGCTTGTGTATACAGAGGCGCTCTTGGGCCCCGGCCAGCCACGCAACATGTAGGAGTGCTTAGGATGATCGATCCATGACCCCATCGCACTTAGGATTTAGACTGGCATGTTGACCTCTCTGGAGAGCCTAAGTTGGTCTACGGCGTGTCGATCATCCGAGGTTGGGCATTACCCAGAAAAGTGTGTCTGGCCAGAGTTAATCGAGCGTGTTGGGCAATGTGGTGCACCCCTGCTCGGAAGATATATCTATTCGAATAACAGTGTCCACGGTAACAGGATGTTTTGAGTTGTATCCTGATCTACTACAACTAGAACCGGATACTGTTATAATACTTAACTGCGATAACTGCTCCGGGATAGCTTTCTCATAGGGTAGTTGAGGAAGGATCTCAGGGCATTGCTGATATAAACACAC
>NC_041386.1:657952900-657966366 GCF_002162155.2 Triticum dicoccoides | reverse complement strand
GCTACTCTCTTCTGATGCTGCAAGATGCTAGTCTTCATTAGGATAGGATTTCCCCCCTCTACTCTGGCACTGTGCAGTAAAGTCCAAAGATATAGCCCCAATCATCATACAAGATTAATTCATTAGTCCAATCTACAAAGAATCAACTGATGAATTGAATTGACTGAAGGGCTCATTTACATACTATACCAACCAGTCACCGAAAATTCGAATCACATATTAGCAGAGCCAGAAAATGGTACAATCATCCTCTCCCACATAAATTTAGTGATCTGAGCGCACGGTTCGGTAAAAATTGGATCGTGGATGTGCCAAACAAACATGCTACTAATTTATTAATCGGGCTCCATACATGCAAACATTTTGGTTCATCTGACATGCAACACATACATACATGTCACACACATCGAAACATGAGCTCGTGTACGCCTATATTTTTTTTCCGACCTCCGCATCCTAGGTGTACACACATGACACATGACTAGCCTAATTAAACATGAGATATGGAAAACAAATAGAAATTGAAGGTACGTAAGAAAATAAATACTTAATGCATGCCTGCATGAGGATGGAGTAGTACTACCTCCATCCGGATTTTCAAGTCCCACAGACCAAAACACATGGACCAAGGCGCTCTTTGCTGTAACTGCGCTGAGATATGGAGCGGCAATGAGCTTCGTGCAGTAGTTAGTTACTGCATGCATGGGATTTCCTCGCAAGCATGCATGCAACACAAAAGTACAAGTCAATACTCTTTCTCTCTCCCTTGTTTACTCACTCTCTCTCCCTTGTATGCATGCAGCACATAATTACTCGCTCTCTCTCTCCCTTGCATGCAGCGCAGCTCAAGGCAGTGGCCTTGTAAATATGGTACAGGCGTGGGGTACTCAGGGGACCTAAAAACCCGGACGGAGCCCACGCTTGTACTATATTTACAAGGCCACTGCCTTGAGCTGCGCTGCATGCAAGGGAGAGAGAGCGAGTAATTATGTGCTGCATGCATGCAAGGGAAAGAGAGCGAGTAAACAAGGGAGAGAGAAAGAGTACTGACTTGTACTTTTGTGTTGCATGCATGCTTGCGAGGAAATCCCATGCATGCAGTAACTATTGCGCGAAGCTCATTGGCCGATCCATATCTCAGCGCAGTTACAGCAGAGAGCGCCTTGGTCCATGTGTTTTGGTCTGTGGGACTTGAAAATCTAGACGGAGGTAGTAGATGGGAATGGGGTTGACAAAGAGGCTCTTAATGATGTCGTCAAGATGCGAGCTGAAGGTGAGGGCATCTTTCCTATCACCGTAGTACACCGGCCCGCTGAGAGTGAAGTTGACGACCCGTTGCACCGCAGGCAACTGCTGACAGCCATGTTTGAATCGAGCTTGGTTGGTGGTCTTCCACTCATCTTCTATCATCAAGTCTATGGCAGCAAAGGTGACCTCCTCTATTACATTGTTCTCACTGGTGTAGCACTTCACGCAGTTGGCCACATCCCTATTGTTCCGGGGCTGCATGCATATTGCCGTTAATTTAACTATTTCAATACTATGCTAGAGATTAGCTAATTAAAATTAACCATGGTGAGATATACGTGTTTTTTCCAACTTGCTTTGGATGAAGCAACAAGATCATTCATTAGGTGCTCAATCTTGGCGCATGCCATGACGACATCACGGTATCCAATGCCCAGTGGCGATTCTAGTAGGTACTTCCGGGTTTTTAGGTCCCCTCAGTATCCCACGCATGTACCATATTTACAAGGCCACTGCCTTGAGCTGCGTTGCATGTAAGGGAGAGAGAGAGTGAGTAATTATGTGCTGCATGCATGCAAGCTTGTACTTTTGTGTTGCATGCATGCTTGCGAGGAAATCCCATGCATGCAGTAACTACTGCACGAAGCTCATTGGCCGCTCCATATCTCAGCGCAGTTACAGCAGAGAGCGCCTTGGTCAATGTGTTTTGGTCTGTGGGACTTGAAAACCCGGACGGAGGTAGTAGGCTTCAATAGGGTGAAGCATGCCCTCCAAAAACTTAATTATTTTGCTACATACTCCCTCCTTTTCGGTTTATAGGGCTTATCTTAAAATTTTACTTTTTTCATTTTATAAGGCTCAATTTGGTTGTTCCCCATTACATGTTCAGATTCCAAGGTGCATTAAATCATTGCATGCAAATATTAAGAGAAAATTGACCAATGCATGTACTTTATGCATGCATGCATTCAATTAATACATTGGTAAACATAATTTTTTGAGGAAAATAAGAGCATTAATTAGGTGCTTTTGCAAACTACAAAAAGTATTCCACCACTCACCATCTACCTTGGTTGGTGAGATTTTTGAATTGAGCCCTATAAATCGGAAAAGAGGAGGTATAGCCCATGGACACACGGAGGATAGCTACAAAATACAAAAAAGTGCAGTCGAACTCGAGTAGATATAGCTATGTAATAGCCAGATAACCAACTCGCCCACCTCACATGCTTGTCAAAATGGAGAAACTGCCATATGTGACTCCTTGCTACTACTCCCTCCTTTTCGGTTTATAGGGCTTATCTAAAAAATTTAGTTTTTTTCATTTTATATGGTTCAGTTTGGTTGTTCCCCATCACAAGTTCGGATTTCAAGGTGCATTAAATCACTGCATGCAAGTATTAAGAGAAAATTGATCAATGCATGTACTTTATGCATGCATGCATTGCAATTAATGCATTGGTAAACATAATTTTTTGAGAAAACCAGAGCATTAGTTGGATGCTTTTGCAAACTACAAAAAGTATTCCACCACTCACCATCTACCTTGGTTGGTGAGATTTTTGAATTGAGCCCTATAAACCGGAAAGGAGGGAGTACGTTATTAGTACACAGTGTCTTTCTTATGCCCAAAACCGAACACCGAGTCTTCTTGATATGTGTGAATGTGGTATTTTTTTCCAATCCTAAATCTTTTCAACAAATACTATTCCCTACATTCGAAAATATAGTGCACCCACGCTTCCCGAGGTCCAACTTTGACCATAAATTTAACCAACGAGAGCGACTGTGGCGGAACGAAAAATTATATAATTGAAAACTTCTTTTCAATACGAATTCACCGGTATAACTTTTGCTCCTGCCGCAGTCGGTCTCGTTGGTTAAATTTATGGTCAAAGTTGAAGCACGGGAATAGAGGAAGCACTATATTTTGAAATGAAGGGAGTACATGTGTCCATTTGTAATCTCGGAAAATATGAGCTTATTGGTACAACATTATAGAGAGATAATGGCTATTTTCGTAGATAAAACCAATTTTTGGTTCTATTTTTGAAAAAAAAACGCAAACAATTTCAGTAAACAGTACATGTTCCTATAGTAATTTGGAAATTTTTGGGCTTATTTAGACTACCCTGTTAGGAGATAATGACCATCTTACTTAACAGATCCAAATTTATACAAAAGAGTGTTGGGTTTACATGACATTAACTTTGAGCCCACCCTCCGTTCTCTTCGTGGATTCGCCAATGCAAGTGCCCAGTCCAGTGCTCCCTTGGGAATTTCATCACCCATGCAAACCATCATAGAGACGCATAGCTCTGTCGCACCTATGGACATGGCACCTAAATGAAATTTATCTTCAAACCTAGGCTTGTGATTTTTGTGCAACCATTCAGTTTCTTGGAGGTAACAACTAGACAGATGTTTGAACTGCATGCATGCGCACGAGGAAAGGTAGTGATTCATTAAACACACAACAATTTTTTTAATTAATATGCTTCGGAAAGTAGACATAGAAATGATTCCCCAAGATAAACATCATGACATGTTTTTATGCGAATTAATGGCCAATCCATGTTCCTGTTGCACAAACTGGTATTGATCAATTTTTACAACATTGACTGTTTTGTGACAAAGGAAGTATGTGTAAGGTTTCTGTTGTTTGGTAACAAACCATAAATATTGTATTCAGTTAAATACCTTTAGGACACTTTGCACTATGAAGGTACTAATAGTAACATAGACTAGTGTCATATGCATGGCACTAGTGTAAGTTATTACTCCCCACAATGACTAGCCTAACCACTGCATTTGATTGGGTTGGAGATGTATTGGTGTCAACATAACTAGGTTGGTTCTAAGCTGTCGTTGGTTGGTTCTACGCCTGCACTAATAGTTGATTGTGATGTAGTGGTCCTGACTTTCTAGAAGTAGTGGTGACATTCGATCTTACATTTGGCGATGACAAGCCTCTCATAGTTACTTAGACCTCTCCCAATGCAAAGGTGCTTAGATATGGTGCTAAGTATATTAAATGCCTTAGCAACTCAAGTCCCCAATGCAAAGGTGCTAAGAGGGTGCTTGGATACAAGGGACTATTTTTAGTCTGACTAAAAATAGTCTCTTTTAGAGGCTAAAGTTCCAAGCACCCCTGACTAAAGAGAGGCTAGGACTAGTCTTGAGGCTAAAATCTTTTAGTCATGGGAAACCTACTAAAATATGTATTAGCTCTCTCTCTCCTCATTTAATTCCTCTCCTTAGTTCTGGATTGGAGGGTTTGGAGGATAATAAATGCTCAATAACTAGATTTTAGTCTCTTTAGTACTTGGATCCAAGCATGGGTGAGACTAGCAAGTTTTAGTCCCACTACTTTTAGTCATGGGACTAAAACGTATCCAAGCATGCTCTAAGCTTTTGGGTGCTAAGCTTCATGCATTTAATTAGCTGCAGACTCAGAATTGTGCTTCCACCTAGGTACACGTGCTTAGCACCGTCCCTAACCCTAAACCTGTACAAGGTGGAGCATTGGGAAGGGCCTTAAAGTATTTTGGTCTCCAGATGTGACGCCCGGATAGTTACACTACAGTAATTCCCTATTAACGATGCCACGTCACCACGATTACTGTTGTTAACCTCTAGATGCATCAAATCCCGTTCGAATTCAAATTCAAAATCAAGCAAATAATAAAAGTTTTCAATTGTCAAAAATTAAATGTTCTAAGGTTGACCAATAAATCCTAAGTAATTATGGTGGTGAAACCACATTTTTATAATATGATTAGATGCACTAAATAAACTAAAACAACAATAAAACAATTATCTAAAATGATTTTAAAATAATAAGCACATGCAAAACACTTTATTTAAGGTGCCAGAATATTTGGGGCCGTGACCTATTTAATAACACCAAATTAGTTGTCGCTTTTAAAATTTTATAAAACTAAAATAAAAGAAAACTGAAAAGAAATAGAATAAAAAAAGGAAGAAAAGGAAACAAAAAAAAAGAAAAGGACCCCCCCCCACTGGGCCACAGCCCAGCTGGCCTCTGGGCCAACCAGGCCGGCCCAGCCGGTGCCTATAGCCCCCTGGGGCGACCGAAACCTAGCGACCCCCCTCCCCATTTTCCCCTCACGATCCCCACCTCCCCCTCGTCTCCCTCACCCGCCGCCACCACACAACACACACACACAAGCACGCACGCACGCATCGTGCCGGGGAGAGGATCTCCCCGCGCCCGATCCCCTCGCGTGCATCGGCGCCTTCGCCTCGCCGTCCTCCTCGTCGCCGCCTCTCCGGCTCGCCTTCCCCCTCGCCCCTCTTCCCCGACCCGATCTGGATCGGGAAGGGGCAACAAGCCCGACGCCCTTGGACATCGGCGCCGTCGCTGTGTGCCGCACCGCCACCGCCCGGAGACCTCGCCGCCTCGACCTCTCCCCCGTAGTCGACCCCGCCACCATCGCCGACCCGTCCTCGTCCTCCCCGAACGGCCTCCACGAGCCCGCGCCATCTCGCCGGCCTGCCTCCTCTACCTCGCCGGCGCCCTTCCCCATCGGCCTGCACCCGCTCCGTCGACGCCGTCCCCGTCACCCCCTCGACCACCGCTGCCCAGACCCTACACCCGCGGTGAGGACACCGATCCTCCTCTCTCCCCCTGCCCCCGCGCCATCTGGGCCTCCCCTGCTCGCCACGCTCGGGCGCCACCGTGCACAGGCGCTCGCCGGCAGCCCCTTCGCTCGCGTACACCCGCACCGCCGGTTTTGTCGCTAGCCGCCGCGGAACCCGCCCTCCTTCGCTCACCTCGCGTGCGCCCGCCGGCGCCTGCGCGAGCCCCGTCTCCCTGATGCGTGCTCGCCGCCCCGCCACGACCGTCCACGGCCACCTCCACCCGCGCCCGACTTTGGCAACCGCCGTACCTGGCCTACTCCCCGCGCCGGCCGCGGCCTCGCCTGGTGCCGTCCTTGGCCGGCGGCACCCTGCTGCTGGCCTGGGCAATGCGCCCCGATGGGCTGGCGCCCGTCACCCGGATCTGCCCGAACCAGCACGCCTGATCTAGTGGCCTATGGGCCACTGACAGCCGGGGCCCCAGCCCCAGAACGTTAAAAAAAAGAGAGTAAATAAAAATAATAGATAAATAAATAAATAATAACAAAAAATAAATAATTAATTAACTTAATTAATTCTGATTAAATTAACTAATTAAGGTTAATTAACCTAATTAACTACTGTTAATTAGCTAAATTAATTAATATGACAGTGGGGCCCACCCCCCTAATTAATTTTGATTAGATTAATTAAACTGGTTAATTAACATGTGTCACTGACCAGTGGGACCCACTGGTCAGGTTGACTAGTCAACCCTGTTGACTGCTGACGTCAGCATGACATCATGCTGATGTCATAAATACATTTTTCGAATTAATTAAATAATTAATTAAATTCCAGAAATTAATAAAATCTTTAGAAAATCATATCTTTTAATCCGTAACTCGGATTAAAATATTTTCAACATGGAAGTTGCTCAGAACGACGAGACGAATCCGGATAAACAGTCCGTTCGTCCGCCACACACCCCTAACCTATTGAACTCGCAACTTTCCCCCTCCGGCTCCTCTGCCCGAAAACGCGAAACACCGGGAATACTTTCCCGGATGTTTCCCCCCTTCGTCGGTATCACCTACTACCGCGATTGGGCACACCGAACACCGGTATTGCCTTGATATATTTTGTGGTGCTTTGTTTGCTCTGTATTCATTATTTCTTCCCCCTCTTCTCTCCGATAGACTACGAGACCGACGCTGCTGCTGACCAGTTCGACTACGGAGTTGACGACCCCTCTCTCTTGCCAGAGCAACCAGGCCAGCCCCCCCCCTTGATCACCAGATATCGCCTATTCTACTCTATACTTCTTGCATTAGAGTAGTGTAGCATGTTACTGCTTTCCGTTAATCCTATTCTGATGCATAGCCTGTCATTGCTGCTATAGTCATTGATACATTACCCGCAATCCTAAATGCTTAGTATAGGATGCTAGTGTTCCATCAGTGACCCTACACTCTTGTCCGTCTGCCATGCTATACTACTGGGCTGTGATCACTTCGGGAGGTGATCACGGGCATATACTATATACTTTACACTGTTACATTACCTGTGATACTGTTCGGAGTTGGGGGCTGAAGGGGCAGGTGGCTCCATCCAGGTAGTGGTGGGCCTGAGTTCCCGACGGCCCCCGACTGTTACTTTGTGGCGGAGCGACAGGGCAGGTTGAGACCACCTAGGAGACAGGTGGGCCTGGCCTTGTTCGGCATTCGCGGATACTTAACACGCTTAACGAGATCTTGGTATTTGATCTGAGTCTGGCTACTGGCCTATACGCACTAACCATCTACGCGGGAGTAGTTATGGGTATCCCGGCGTCGTGGTATCAGCCGAAGCACTTCAGACGTCAGCGACGGAGTGGCGCGCGCCGGATTGGAACGTAAGCCTGCTCTTGTATTAAGGGGGCTAGTTCTGCTTCCGGCCGCCCTCGCAACGTGCAGGTGTGCTATGGGCGATGGGCCCAGACCCCTGTGCGCTTAGGTTTAGACCGGCGTGCTGGCCTCTCTGTTTTGCCTAGGTGGGGCTGCGACGTGTTGATCTTCCGCGGCCGGGCATGACCCAGGAAAGTGTGTCCGGCCAAATGGGATCAAGCGTGTTGGGTTATGTGGTGCACCCCTGCAGGGAAGTTAATCTATTCGAATAGCCGTGATCTTCGGTAACAGGACGACTTGGAGTTGTACCTTGACCTTATGACAACTAGAACCGGATACTTAATAAAATACACCCTTCCAAGTTCCACAGACAACCCGGTGATCGCTTTTCCGCAGGGCGACGAGGAGAGGATTGCCGGGTAGGATTATGCTATGCGATGCTACTGGAGATGCTACTTGGAGATGCTATTTGGAGGACTTCAATCTACTCTCTCCTACATGCTGCAAGACGGAGGCTGCCAGAAGCGTAGTCTTCGATAGGACTAGCTATCCCCCTCTTATTCTGGCATTCTGCAGTTCAGTCCACCGATATGGCCTCCTTACACATATACCCATGCATATGTAGTGTAGTTCCTTGCTTGCGAGTACTTTGGATGAGTACTCACGGTTGCTTTCTCCCCCCTTTCCCCCTTTCCTTTCTTTCTGGTTGTCGCAACCAGATGCTGGAGTCCAGGAGCCAGACGCCACCGTCGACGACGACCCCTACTACACCGGAGGTGCCTACTACTACGTGCAGCCCGCTGACGATGTCCAGGAGTAGTTAGGAGGATCCCAGGCAGGAGGCCTGCGCCTCTTTCGATCTGTATCCCAGTTTGTGCTAGCCTTCTTAAGGCAAACTTGTTTAACTTATGTCTGTACTCAGATATTGTTGCTTCCGCTGACTTGTCTATGATCGAGCACTTGTATTCGAGCCCTCGAGGCCCCTGGCTTGTATTATGATGCTTGTATGACTTATTTATGTTTTAGAGTTGTGTTGTGATATCTTCCCGTGAGTCCCTGATCTTGATCGTACACATTTGCGTGCATGATTAGTGTACGATTGAATTGGGGGCGTCACAAGTTGGTATCAGAGCCGACTGCCTGTAGGAATCCCCCTTCCACACTCCTTGGCCGAAGTCGAGTCTAGACATTACAAAAACTTTTACTAACTTGGATGTGTGCCTTACGGGCCCACGTCGCTATCGGGTGGTACTAGGATCTTTTACTCCTCAACCTTTACTCTGGGACTCTGAGCTCTCTTCTATTCGGGTTAAATGATTTTGCTAAAAACAAAACTAACTTTAGGTTCTCGCAAGTACTTTCTCCCGGAGATCCACTTGTTACCGATGACCGCCTGCTGCACCAGAAGATTCCGAAGATACTCTACGATGTGCTCCCGAGACTATGTGCCATCGCTTTTGCAATTCACTTCCATCGATAAATCCCTCTGGATAACTACTTACACCTATCGTTCATATTGTCATCCCCAGTTGCTCTTGTTATTACAAAATGTCCTGAAATACTCTTCGGTATTCCGAGAATTCTTTACGCTTACTGCCCTGCAGTTCCTTGCTGCATGAATACCCCTACGGAAAATTACTCGCGCTTGCCGAGTATCCGCTCATCCCCAGTTGTTCTTGTGTTTCACGAAAGTCTTCAAAATAATATTCGATCTTCCGAAAATCCTCTGGAGCCTTTGGCTCTTGAGATTCTTGTTTGCTCGCATTATGGTTAATCCCATAAGTCTCGTAGTCTTAATGAAATTCCTTGTCATTATCATTTTGAGTCTGTTGACTCAATATGTTTGCGAATGCACGCAATCATCATTGATCCTTATAAACTACTTCTCCGGCTAAGCTGCCATTCTTGTAACTGGAATTGGTTCTCGACCAATCCAATTGTCATTGATTGTACCCTAAGGCTATTTAACTTATCCATCCCTACTCAGAGCATTGCTTCTGATTCCTTGATTTGGAAATCATAATTCCTTTGCAGTTGACAATTGAGTTAGTCAGTTGTTTCTATAATCTGATCTCCTTGCATTCTTCTTCCTCTAGTTGAGTACCGATACTCGTATCAGATCCTTTGTGGACCATCAAGTCCTTTGTTGGATTGTTATCCGACAGTGTCCTTCACATTTGATCACCTTGTGAGTTCTTCCCCTGATACATAATGCCTTTGTTAAGTTGTATCCTCTGCTTGGTCAACCATGCTCTGCTTTCGGGCTTGTGTTATTTACTCATGAAACTCGTGGTATATGTTTCTAAGAAGCCCCTATGGGTTGAACATATGCCTTCTCTAAACCGTGTGAACCCGAAAGTTTTCACGAGTCATACTCTTCTGGCGCTTCACCAGATAAAATTTCAACACTGCAACTTCATCAAACGCGAGAAGTGAATGAAAGGTTATGCATTGGAGAAGTGGGAGTCGACCTTGAACTTGTGTTCATGCCCATGGACACGATGTAAATCTTATCATTAAAGCTTCTCTTAAATGAATTATTCCTTTGGTATAAGTTCATCTTATAACTAGGATCTGGCCTTTTGCAATCGTGGTTTTGACCATGTTCTCTTTTAAATATCATGTCCGGTGCAAGTTTAAGCACTTGTCTTCTATAGAGCAATACCCCAGTTCAACTTCTAGTTTGATCTGTCCTCGAGTATTACCACCTGGTATCTCGAGATTATCTTGGAACTGCATAATTTCTCATGAGTTCTTCATCAAGTACTACATACTCACCGATTACAATTTTTCATGGGCTCGGAGTTATTGAACACTCAAAGACACCGATAACCGAACCGAGTCCTCTCTACGGTTCAACAACTCTTCAGTAAGCTTCTATAAGTACGAGTTTGTACCCGATCACGCCATTCCTAGCCTGTTTGGCTATATCATTGTCGTGACGATTCTAACGGTGCTACCTAGTCCTTATTCTCGGAGCACCAATTTTCGACGATGAACTAACCTTACGTCGATTTTCCTCGTCATACCCTTTCACCTTGAACAACAAGCTTGAGTTCGAGTTTGTGTCGTACCCATGGTTCCAATGACTTTTGGCTTCATCATTACTTTGACTTGATGTCGTCGCTGATTGATTACTTCTTCATGAAATCTGTCGACAAATGTGTCGTGATCCTCATCAACCTTATGAGTTCTTCCAGGATATCAATTGAATTCATGTTGAGAAATACCATCCTTGCCCCTCGATGATTGTGTTATCATCGGCAACATTCTTGTTTTCCCTTCAACACAAACTTGTTCGTGTTTGGTGTTGTACCTTGAGATCCTTGCTATCCAACTTATGTTATGTTCTACCATGGAGTATTGCTATCTTTTATGTCAAGAATGTCATGGGAAATTCACCACCCTTAAGAATACTTGATACAAGTGATACTTATTAACATCACCATTCTTTCTCGGGTCCTCGTGTTGATTCCAACGGGGGTACCAACAAGTGAGTAGTGCTGTTTGAATTCTGCCCTGCTAGCAACCATATTGCTTTGGAGTTAATGGTCGGCCATTCATTCTTTGACTATTGATTATTGAATCACCATTCTGACATTGGTCGTGCAACCCAACCCATATTTCGGGTGCACCTTCAACCAATGTTTAATTGTGCATGTTTTCCTCGAGCATACATCATTTTACCATTTGATCTGACAAATGTTATCTCCTTGTTCACATAATTGTGGAAAGCCATCCGTTTGGAATTCTCGATGAATTGTCGCTGAGCCCATGAGCCACCTTCTCATCCCCTCCTTGGTTTAATGATGGACTATTGTTTCAAGAACCCGCTTCCATAGTTCATTTCCTGAGAATCTTGAAATGTCATTTCGTCTATTTGTGTTGCACCTTTTCTTCTCGGACATCCTGAGTCTGAGGTATCATGACACCAATCGGATCTGAATCTCGGTCAGATATGATGGTTGGGACAACTTTCCAGGAGTTATGTTGTTGGTCCTTTGATGACCCGGTAATATGATGTCATGCCTAGCACCCCCCTGGCTAGATGACCTATCATTATAATTTCTTTTGCAAGGATAACCATTCCTCCTGGAGGAAATTTGCAGGACTTATTTTATAAGTTACTCCTGATGGATCATTTGTGTATCCAAAGTCTGGCCCTTGATTGAAACACCATATCATGCTACCCGAAGCATGTCTGTGGTACTCCGTTCATCAACAAGAACATTTGAAGCACAATGCTAAATTCTCTTTATCAATTATCCAAACACCGTTGTATGGGCAATGTCATGAAATTTTTCTCCCCTTACCTAAAGGGTTTTCTACATTATATCCTGTCATGGATATCATGCTCTGCTTGTCATTGGGAAGGATATACCCCCGAAATATGTGTTTTAACGCAATTTTCCTTTCCGTTGTTGTTGTTTAATCTTTCTTGTGATCTATATGATCTAAGCACTAATATTCTCTTACTTATGTAAACCCCTCGGTGTACAGTTCTGTCACCAAGACCCTATTTTTACTGTTGATGACTTTCCGGTAACCGCCGATGGACGAGAACTTTGCCTATTGGTCTGCCTCGTTCAACGAGCAGGAAAATGGTTCTCTTTGTCCCTCGCCCTTGGTACCGATGTTGTTGCCGACATAACTGACAGGCTATCCTCTGACATGTCTTGCTTACATGATCGTGCGAGCCATTAGCGCCCTTTCTACTATTAACCCACATGGTGGGCCCATAACCCACAGTTCCACAGGATCAAAACATGACTCTCCTGTAACCCCGGTTTCCAAGGTTATTCCTCGCGCTTGACTCCGTATGCATCCATAGGTCACCTTCCTAGAGATGACCTATTCTAGTATCAGACGCAATATTTATTCGCGTTGCCCTGAAATCCTTTCATCTTCTGGCTAGGCATTGAACGATGGCCTGGCTGCTTAAAACTTCTTATTGTACCTTCGAACTTTACTCTCGATGTGTTTTATTTGTTCAACTCGAGAGATACTCATATGTTCATACTTGGGAAACCCCCAGAAGATTTTCCCTTGTAACATCCTATCGTTGTAGAGCTGCCCCTTACCTATTCGTAAGTACGATGGAGCTCCCGAAGAAAGGATGACAAATTTATCATGGTGACTTGAAGCAGTGAAATGAAGACATCAACGAAAGGGATCAACCTCTTCGAGAAGAGTAACCAAGACCAAGAAGGATCGTTAGAATTTCGTAACCTAGTCTTTCCCCTTACTCCCCTCTTAAATCTCGGGACGAGATTTCTTGTAGTGGAGGAGATTTGTGACGCCCGGATAGTTACACTACAGTAATTCCCTATTAACGATGCCACGTCACCACGATTACTGTTGTTAACCTCTAGATGCATCAAATCCCGTTCGAATTCAAATTCAAAATCAAGCAAATAATAAAAGTTTTCAATTGTCAAAAATTAAATGTTCTAAGGTTGACCAATAAATCCTAAGTAATTATGGTGGTGAAACCACATTTTTATAATATGATTAGATGCACTAAATAAACTAAAACAACAATAAAACAATTATCTAAAATGATTTTAAAATAATAAGCACATGCAAAACACTTTATTTAAGGTGCCAGAATATTTGGGGCTGTGACCTATTTAATAACACCAAATTAGTTGTCGCTTTTAAAATTTTATAAAACTAAAATAAAAGAAAACTGAAAAGAAATAGAATAAAAAAAGGAAGAAAAGGAAACAAAAAAAAAGAAAAGGACCCCCC